>NW_023459743.1:49240-50065 GCF_013731165.1 Rhagoletis pomonella | reverse complement strand
CCAAAGTTATGCGGTAACATACATTAAAAAATATATATATATATATTCCGACGAACTGATAACCTCCTCCTTTTTTGGAAGTCGGTTAAAAATATATAGAATTGATAATACATAATTTTGCTTATAGTGTAAAATATCACTACACTTAGAGCTTGCGATATAAATAACGCAAGGTATATCGCAAATACTTTTACACCACACTTACAAGGCCCTACACACGGATCGATTTATCGGCCAACCAGTTGCCTAACCGCTAGAAGTTGGTGGTAAATAAGCCGCCATAAGGCAAGTTGGCAAACCTACGTCAAGTTGGAGTAAAATCAAAATTTTTTGATTTTTGAGGCAGACTGGTCAACTTGTTGCTCTGTGTGTAGACAAGTTGGCAACCTAAAATGGGATTTCATTTTTTTAAAGGCGCATTAACGTTATAACATGTGTGTTTCGGTAGGTTTCGACAGTGAAAATGCGTATAATTAATAAAAACGGGCGCGGTAGCAATAACAAATACATAAAAACTAGTGAACCCGCATGGCGTTAAGACGCCAAAATTGAGCTTAACATTTTAAACAGATGGCAACACTATTCACAAACCTTAATAAATATTAAAAATGTTTCAATTAAATTCGTCCATCCCTTATTGAACGAAGAGAAGAGTCACATGGCGTCGGTTTTTCATTTCCTTAATGCACATTTAGAATGACGGGGCTGATCTGATGACCTTCACATTAAAGATCTGATGACCATAACAAAAAAAAAATTATTTATTTATAAAAATTAAGTTAAACTAATTTTTTCGGTATATTATGGGTTTATTCGAAAGAACAT
>NW_023459743.1:20627-39240 GCF_013731165.1 Rhagoletis pomonella | reverse complement strand
TGTATTTTTATTTAAGTAAATAAGAAAAACATGAACAATCAAGAAATTGTGATTAATTTTGCGACAATTTAATGTTGCAGCACTACATCTACTCATTGTCGCCGGCAAAATTAGAAATAGATTTAATTTGGCGACGTCGACAATTGCAGTCCTGCAGCCAAGATGTCGTGCTGTCGTCAAAATAATTGTGTCCGTAAGAACGTGTGTATTTAAAATTTGAGAGATGCTGCTTATCGCTTGTTGTCGTCAAAGTGTTCCGAGCTTAACTCTCCGAAATTTGGTTACTGGCAAGTTACAGGATGTTTTTTGCTGGAGAATATGAAAACAACTATTCTTTTGAACACATTTCAAGAGTGGTTGTATATTTTTTGCTAACGTTGTGCTTAATTCGCTATATTCAAGGATGGCTTGAGAATTTGGTGAATCGAGAAGAAAACACGTTTTCTCACTGCAAATTCACAGCTGTCAACTCATTGTTCTTCGCCATATTCTTTGTTTACCCGTTGCCACAAATGTCATTCTGCGGGAATGCGCAATCTTGTATTCTATCGTTCTTGCCCGTAATTCTCTCAATGATCCCATTCTTCTTTTTGCTGATAATTATCGGCTAGAAAAGTAAACAAGTCACTCCGAAACACTTCATTTTTAGAGTTTTTTCACTTCGCTCGAAAATAAGTAAACGGCAGCACTGCATAGCGCTTCTTGTTCTATGGGCGCCATCTGTATTTGAGAATATTTCGCACAAGCCTGACTATTAAACCAACCATGTACTTGTCAAATATTTCAGCACTCTTCTTCTTCTTGTATGTATACCATGCTTTTTCAATGCTGGGCATGTGTTCTTAGACATTAATATCGTGCAACAGAAAGCAGAAATTAAGGTTAGTTCAAATTTATAAGAAATTGGCTGAAGCAAAGTAAGAAAAAAGAGAAGTAATTAAAAAAATCGCCAATTATGGATGGCTCTGGAAATAATCGTTATGAACTTTTGTTCATGGACGATGATATTAGTGATCCATTAGATAATATTGCGATCAAGTCTAAAAAACAGGTTAAAACTGCTGGTGGCAGTGGGGGTAGTGCACCCCTCGCAAAGTCATCGAATAAACAAAATGTCGACAGTGTTCCAAGGACACAATCGAGCAAGAAACCTAACCAAGCCGAGAAAGAGAATAAGCCATCAGCCCTGAACAAAAACGAGGTGAATAAGAAATCGACGGCGGGTACTGCTGCAGATAGAACTAACAAGCAAGGAGGGCCAGTTGCCAATGCAAATCGGAAGCGCACTGGACCCGCTAGTGATGGCGGTCAAGGTGGACAACAGCAACAGGGCACGAGAAACTTAAATTTTAGACAGCAAAACGGCGAAACTCGCGAACAACGCAATAATCGACGCAATGTCCGGGAAAATGGATTCACGGGTAATTTTGGTATGCAAATTGAAGGTGGATCATCGCAGCAGCAACCACGCCAATTTCGGGAACGAGAAAACCGTGGCCCACCACGTAACCGCAATTTCGAAGGTGGTAACCGAGGCGGTAAGCGTGAATTCGACCGACAATCAGGCTCCGATAAAACTGGTAAGCAGAAAACACATCCATACGTATGTATAATTATTTAAGCTTTTGTATGTATTGGTGTTAATCAAAATCATGGAACACAAACATACGTGCATGCATATTCACAACTTCGACGGGATGAACAATGTCAAAACGTGCCAAATGTCAAAGATTTCATGAAGTAGATTAGGAAACTTTTAAATAAACCTAAAAGGAAAAAAAACGATAGGAGATGAACGAAATTTTGTGTTTTTCCGGCGTTTGCATTTGCTGGATGTTAAAATAACAAAAAACAAAAGTCAAAAGAATGCCAGTTGGAAACCCCACAGTGTAATAGTGTTTATTACATTATGGGAAAACTAAGGGCTGGTTTCTCCATCTCAACTTAACTTAGTTAGCCAATTTTCTTGACTTAGTCATGACCAAGCTGTGTAAAACGTAGGCTAACTTTTGACTTAAGTCCAAAAAGTGGCTAAACTAAGTTGAGTTGAGTTGGAGAAACCAGCCCTAAATATTACGTGTTTGATTGAAAACAAAATTAAACAATTTCAGGTGTGAAAGCTATTGACAAACGTGACGGTGCTGGAGCACATAATTGGGGATCCGTAAAAGAAGCTATCGACGATGTTAATAAGAGCGATGTTGAAGCTGGCAATGTCACTGATAAGGCTGAAGAATCCGGCAATGAGCAGGCAGACCAGGCACCGGTCGAAGAAGAAACCAAAGAATTGACGCTGGACGAATGGAAGGCGCAAAAACAACAACGAGTAAAGCCAACTTTCAATATTCGCAAAGCTGGAGAAGGTAAGCAGCAAAACAAAAATGTTTCTACAAAACCATTTTACTTACTAAGAATTCACACTATAGGTGAAGACACAACTCAATGGAAGAAAATGGTAGTTCTAAACAACAATAAGAAAAAGGACAATGAAAGCGAAGAGGAACTTGAATACGATCCTGCCATGTATCCGCAGAGAGTTGGACGCCAACAACGTGTCCTCGACATACAATTTAATTTCAATGACGGGCGCCGTGGTCCTGGTTTTGGTGGACGTGGGCGTGGCCGCGGACCTCGTCCAGGAGCTGGCGTTCCCAACACCAACACCAACTTTAATAATGCTACTGAACGCCCAGTCGCTGGTGGACGTGGGGTTATTACTGGCCGAGGCGGAAAACGCAATTTTGGTTTCAGACAGCAAAATATTGCACCGAAAGTCAACGACGAACGTCAATTCCCAACATTGGCTTAAAAGTTCTGTACATTTGACGCAGGCGCATTATCAAAAACAAAAAAAGAACTATTTAAACGAATGAAAATAAACAAGCAAGTAATAAAGGAATCAAGAATTACGATTAGTTTGAAGCTTTCTCAAACTCAAAGACTATATAAATAGTAAAATATAAAAATACAATTAATGAATTATCACAAGCTATTCTGTTTTCGTTACCAGTCTGTTGGATTTATACATTGAAATATAAATATATTATCCTCTAACACTAAATAACAGATCAAAACGCCGCCCAATAACAACAGCGTCAAAGCGTATAAATAAGGAACATCAGAGGAAATTGCTTTCAGATGAAAGGGTTTAAACCAATAACTTCAAGAGCCACACTAGCATAGCCAATGCAACAGCACTTGTGGTACATATTTATAAAGTCTAGTACTCCCACTGCTAAAATAATGTGTATATTTTTGTTTTTCCTTAAATTTAAAATTTTGTTTATTACAAAATGATACCGAATGTGGGAGTCACTCACTTTCCAATTATTTCCAAAACTACTTCGAGTTTTGCAAAATTATAGCAGTTAAAATTTAAAAAATAATATGAATAAACTAACAATACACGAACTTCATTAAGCAGTTCGTATTGAACGAAATTAGAAGCCAGCGAAAACTATTTGATGTCATCACATGAATGAAATCCATAGAACGAAGCAAATATCCATCATCATCACTCTCATGCCAAGCAAATATCATTTTATTGTAACTCTCTTAATTGTATTAACAAAATAATTTAAAGGCAAATAAAAGTTCACACTACTATTAAAGAAAAAGCCAATTTAATATACTTAAGGGTATAGGTATGACATGTTGAACAATAATTGCGTTTGCAACGAAATATTTTTAGAAAGCTATTAAATAATATCTATATTTATATGTAGTTCAAGCATTTTACACAATTTTAAGTTTTAAATACAGATTTTAATTACATACATATATTTGGAAACTAAGAATGAAAATTACCCAAATGAAAACTGCTTACAATTCAGCCCTATTCTGCATTTCGACTCGAATCGAAATGTTCTCCGTTTGGCAACTTTGGTATTCTGTGTTCCGTTTCCTTTCGATCCATCTTCGAAATTTACGATTATACCTATTCTACATTTCGATCGGAGTTCCGTTTTTCTAGGTTGCAAATTTGTTGACGGAGAACGTTTCGATTGTTATTTTCGTGGGTTTAAATAATAAAATTTATAAAAAAATAAGTAAAATATACTGTGCATGATTGTAAGTCATCATAAATGAATTTTCTCGATTTCTGTGTTTTCGCGAGCGGTAATACGGGCAATACGAAAAATTGGCTCAAATATTAGGAGCCAAAGGGGATATTGTGCGAGGTTTTCAAAGAGGAAGCACAGGCGTTTTTGTTTTCATTATCTATAAATAAGACTGTGAAATGCAAATACAATTTATTCTTTGTATATCAAATTAATAGAAGTATGTACATACATACATTAGGGTGAGTAAAAAAAAAATAAAGTATTTTTTTTGGATCCGACACACGAAAACTAGTACCTAGGTACCTCTAGAAAGTACTTACCAAACCTGAGCTCTTAATATTAACGGGAAGATTATGCTCGTCATAGTTTTCCATTTTCAATTTAGTCTCATATAACAATGGTCATATCTTATCACCAATAGATTGTTAAACCAGTTGCGTCGTCAATATTTATAGGAAATTGAACGCTCTACAAAAATGGTTTCACATATATTTTTTTCATTAATCTAACCACTTAAAAGATATTCAAGGTCAAAGATTGAAGTATTTTAAGGAAAATAATTTTTTTTTGTTTTGAATTTTGTAACTTACTAAAAAATAATTATTGCCAAATGAGTTTCAATTATTTCTATAGGGAATTAAATGCTCTACAAAAAAGGTCTCATGTAGTTTTACTGTACTGATTTTAATAGTTTTAATAAATATCTCCAATTTATCCATTTAATTAATGAATTTTGAGATAATTTATGATCTATTTCAGAAAAAGAAGGTTTTTATTTAAGGAATATCATCAAACTTATCAGCAGAAAAAAAATCTATTTCGCCATATGAAATTTTATAATTCAATACAGTACTGATACAAAAATATATTTTTTCTTTTGATAAAAATTGATACTCAAATTCTCATGAATATTTTCAAAATTCATAAATTGAAAATATTTATTGAAAAACCATTAAAATCAGGCATTGGGATTCTACTGCAAATATCTTATAAATGGTTAGAGTAATCGATTAACTACATCAGACCTTTTTTTGTAGAGCGTTTAATTTCCTATAGAAATAATTGAAACTCATATGAAAATATTTTTAAGTAAGTTACAAAATTCAAAACAAACAGTTATTTTCCTTAAAATACGTTACAAAATTCAAAACAAACAGTTATTTTCCTTAAAATACTTCAATCTTTGGCCTTAAATATCTTTTAAATGTTTAGATTAACCAAAAGAGTATATTAGACCATTTTTGTGGAGCGTTCAATTTCCTATAAATATTGACGATGCTACTGGTTTAACGATCTATTGGTGATAAGATATGACCTTTTTTATATGAGACTAAATTGAAAATGGAAAACTATGATGAGCATAATGTCCCCGTTAATATTAAGAGCTAAGATTTGGTATGTACTTTCTAGAGGTACTTGGTAGAGGTATACGCCGCCGCGCCACGCCGTCGCCGCCGCCGTTTTTTGTCATTCCTCACGCGCCGCCGCCGAGTTACGAAAATATCGGCGTGGCGGCGGCGGCGTTCGGCGCCTAAGGAATTTTGTACAAAATTTTCATGATGTACAGTATCGGTCATATCTATAGCACGCCATTTCAAAGTGATATTGTGTGCCACTTATGTTTATTTATTTATTTTTAAGAATTTTCAATTAAAATTTAATTCATTCTCGGACAAACCCCATAAATATCCAAGTTCAACAATTTGTAGAAAACTACAAAAAAGTGTAACAAATTTTAACTTAAATTTCAAACTTTTTTCTCGGAAGTGATAGAATTTTTTTTTGTACACAGTTTTTAGCCCCTGCAATTTTAGTCTGATAATATGCAAATTTTAAGTGGCTACGAATTACCGTTAATTTTTTAGAATTTTTTTTGTCGCATTGGCTTCCATATAATAAATAAACTCAATTTATTTGTATATGGAAGAAAACCGCAACATCCTTGGCGAAAAAAATTCTAAAAAATCAGCGGTAACTTTTAGCCACCTGAAACTTGCACATTATCAGACTAAAATTGATTGGGCTATAAAACTGTGTATTCAGAAAAATTCAAACACTTCCGAGAAAAAAGTTTGAAATTTAGTGAAAATTTGTTGCACTTTTTTGTAGTTTTCTATAAGTTTTTAAACTTGGGTTTTTATGGGTTTTGATAGAGAAAGAACTGTATTTTAATTGAAAATTCTTAAAAATAAATAAATAAACATAAGTGGCACACAATATCACTTTGAATTGGCGTGCTATAGATATGACCGATACTGTATGTACATTGAATACATCGTTTGAAGGAACTAAATACTACTTGTATAAAAACACAATTTTACGAAATGAAAATTACATTTATAAATTAGATTTTTTGCATAATTTGGGCCACTGGACAAGAATAAGATCTCCTTTATTTTTCCAAAAATAGCGTAACTCAGAAAAAACATAGGTAACATATTTTTCGACGAAAGCGTTTATTACAGTTAAATTGGGGTCGAATACTGGTAATCTAATGATTTTTTTCCGCAGTAGACAATTCTTTTCAATACTACAACAATACTACTTTTTTATACACCTGCTACAACAACAACAAAGTAATAACACATCAAAAACTTTAATGCCAATATCTCAGAAAGCAGTTTTAATAGAAGCCCTTTGCATCGAACTCCTCGATTATTGCAGATAACACAAAGATAATATTTTAGTATTTTAAACAAACACGTTTTTTGCTAATATTTACATTCGTAAATTATTTTATTCTGGGGTCCCACATACGTATACAAGTACTAGGTGGCTATGTGAAAATTACGTTAGCATTCCTTAGTGATGGTCTAACCCCAGGAAGGTTTTGCTCCATCGCATCGCAATGTTTTCTACACAGGGTTGAAGTTATTTATTGAGAGCGACATAAATTACCCCAATAACTAAACTTCTAAAATTTTTTTATTTGTTTAAATTTAAATATGTAGTACATACGGATCTGTAGAGAACATAGAGATCCGTGTATGTATGTATGTATGTATATACCTCAGACCTTCTTCTGTTCGCCCATCAATCAGCGCCAGACACTCAACATTCTAATTCAAGTGGAAGTAACAATATTTAAATTTAAAACTAATTCAATAATGAAATAAATAGAATTATAATAATAGAATAATTGGCATGGCGAACGCCTAACGCTGACGAGTTGAAATGATAAGATTAGTAGCCTCATGGCTCTTTGAAATCTACCTTATGAGCAGTAGCGCCGGCGTTTCCAGATGCGCCGGCGTCGCCGCCGCCGCCAAATATTTTTGAAGTTGACCACGCCGCCGCCGCAAAGCCTGTCGGCGTAAACCTCTAGTACCTAGGAACTAGTTTTCGTGTGTCGGATCAAAAAAAAACTTGATTTTTTTTACCCACCCTAACATACATACATACATAAAATGTGAAGTTACATAAAAAAGATGCTTTTATTATTGCACTCGTTTTTACTAACTTTTTAAAAAGAGGTGCGTATGTTGTCGAATTCGAATTTGCTATGGAGCTTTGTTCTTCTCCTCCTCCTGACGGCTTTCTTCAAAGTGGAATTCATTTGCGTTCAAATCTTCCACTCTGTAGTAAATGCAAATGTTGTGGAGTGCTCAAACACTGGCTTTGAGCGATGAGTAATAGAGTTCATGATGAATTTAGGACTTTTCACTCATCTGAGAAAGATCAAACATGATGTTTTCTCTCTTCCTCTTCCTCTTTCGACTCGATCGTAACGCAGAATACCTAAGTTAGATTCTTGCGGAGCGGACTGCGGCAACGTAATCGAAATGCAGAATAGGGCTGATTGTATGGAAATACATACGTACAGCCAACATTACAAGGTAAAATCATTGAGAGGCAGTCTGACGTTTGCCAGCAATATAATTTTAAAATTTGAACTCAAGCTCACACACACATTCTCATTTTTTAATCTTAAACAACAACAATTGTGAACAACTTAATTTTTTTTTATTTTCAATTTTATATGATTTTAATGTTTTTATCATGCATACAGCCATGGTCAACCAAATAGCACACACACCTTTACCCGAAAGCCAAATCCGCTAAAAAAATCGGCATGAAGATACTTTTTTTATACAAATTGCATGGTAACATCTTCCCTTGCATATTACCATGATACAAAAAGGTAGTTCCATTTCAAATTTTTTGACAAAAAATATGTTTTCAAGTTTCACTAATTGTACAAAATTATGAGCTACCTACATCGACCAACTCTTAAACTATTCGGACGTGTTCATACAAGTGTTCTTAGCTCGCGTAATAACAATACCAAATAACCCGTTATCATATTTCGCTTTTGTGCACTTTAGTGGAGCATCAGCATAACAACCACTTTGTAAACAAGGAACCGCTACAACATACCAACAAACAAAATGCCAACACAACCAGAGCCACCTGACAAATCAACAAACAGATTCGCAATACTAAGCCAATTTGACGACACCGATTACACATTTCCCACACTTACACATAAACAAACACCACTTAACCAACCCAAATACATAACAATTACAGCAGCCAACAATGAACTACAAAAACTAAGCCCATTCGTAATAAAAAGAGCAATAGACTCAATATCAACTCAAATAGAAAACGTAAAGCAACTCAAAGACGGATCATTGCTTATACTGACACTTAACTCAAGAGTAGCTGAGCGGTTTTTAAAAGTGAAAACACTCGGTAATCTATGCCCGGTGACAGTCAAATACCAAGACAATCTAAACACAATAAACGGAGTAACTTATGCGCCCTGCCTAAATTTTGTAAGCGACGAGGAAATCATACAAGAATTAAAAAGTCAAGGCGTAAGAAACGTATACAAATTCACACGCACATTTGAAGGCAAAGCAACTCCTACTGGAAAAATTGTATTATCTTTCGATCTTTACCACCTACCCAAAGACATTGATATGGCATGGTACAAAGTTAAAGTCACACCGTACTACCCTACCCCTATGCGTTGCAAAAACTGCCAGCTCTTGGGGCACACAAAAACACGGTGTACTAATCCTGCCACGTGTGAAGGCTGCAACCTTCCACCTCACTCCCCAACTGACTGTTCGCGCAAACAATGCGCAAATTGTGGCAACAACCACGCATCATCAGACAAAGATTGCCCTAGATTCAAACAAACCCAAGAAATCCTAAAAATAAAGACAACTGCTAAATGCTCAATGGGAGAAGCACGTCGTAAATACAATGAAAAAAACGAACCACAAAGAATCCCAAAACATACTTACTTAGACATCACCAAAGGAAACAAACAAACATCCACCAACAAGCCACCACCAACGCCTCCAACAGAAACCACAAGCATTGCTAAACGCCCCGCTTCATCCCCACCGACTAAAATTAATCAAAACAAATTACAAAAAACCCAAATATCGCCCAAAAAAACTAACCTAAGCAGCACTAGTAACACAACAACAATTAAAAAATCCATTTCAAACAAACTCTCTGATCACTATGATAATTCACAAACCTCAACTTCACAACTCACCAACAACTTACCTGAAAACAATAATACTATCTCACCATGCACCAAAATAACTCAAGAGCTACTAAATAAAAATGAATATTATATGGCCCTTTCTGACTCCGAAGAAGAACCTAAATTATAATTAATCAATAAACAAATAACGGCAAATAACAAATAAATACAACAAAGCATATAAACTAATAAATAAAACATGAATTTCAAAATATTACAGTGGAATATAAAAGGATTCTTTAACAACATCAATGAGCTTAACCTCGTAATTAAAGAAGAAAATCCACCCTTCATATCACTGCAAGAAACACATTGCAAACACAACTTCAACCCATATCCCCCAAAAGGATACTTAAGCCATTTTCTAAACTCATCAACAATTACAACAGCCAAACAAGGAATAGGGGTGCTTATTAAAGCTAATATTCCCCACAAAATAATTTCATTAAACACCGACCTACAAATAATAGCGATCGAAGTCAACCTTAATATAAAATTTACAATAATATCATGCTATCTTCCACCAAACTTACAGATTCCTACCAAAGAAATAATGGATACACTCGCCTTAATTCAAACACCAATAATCTTTTTAGGAGATTTTAACAGCTGGAATCCTTTGTGGGGTTCCCCAACATACAACAATCGAGGCAAAATAATAGAACACATAATCAACCAATCGGACCTTTTCTTAATAAACGACGGTAGACCAACCCACTTTTCAACGCACGGGACACTGACCCATGTAGACATTACATGCTGCTCAGCTAGCTTGCTCCCGATCATCAAATGGAATATCTTAGAGGATCTTTATCACAGCGACCATTTCCCGATAATCACCACAATCAATTTGACACACAACACCGAAAAACACCACACTGAAAAGAAATTTCTACTCAACTTTGCTGATTGGGCAAAATTCAGTCAATCCGTCGAAGAGGAAATTTCGGAGAGACCGATTTCTGTAAACATTAATCAAGAAGCAAATAATATTACAAAGGCAATTCGTGTAGCAGCCAACCTTTGGATCCCTCAATCCTCTCAGAAGACCAGAACCCATGTCCCCTGGTGGAACCAGACTTTAGCAAATCTCCGCAACCAAAAAATGACAACATGGCACCTTTTTCGAAAATCTCCAACAGAACAGAATCTTCTTGAATACAAAAAACGTAATGCTATCTTCCGCAGGGAAATGAAGCAAACAAAAAAATCTAGCTTCGAAAATTTTGCAAAAAGCATAAACATAAACTCATCATCGCAGGAATTATGGAACAAAGTGCGGAGGCTAACAAATCAAAATACACAAACGTCAATAGCAGCAATTCAAACACCACAAGGAACAACAACGGAAACGCGAACAATAGCCCACCTCTTTGCTCACAACTGGTCTCAATGCTCGAACGACAACAATTTTCCTAATCAATTCAACCAGGCAAAAAAATCAAATATAGCGCCAAACCAAACCACTAATCCAACAGCAATGAAAATGGAAGTGCATATTTCCATGGATGAAATGTATTCTACCCTAAAAAGTACTAAAGGAAAAACACCAGGTTTTGATCGCATCTCATACAGCATGATTAAACACTTGAACTTATCCACAAAAACGAGACTTTTGACACTGTACAATAATATTTTCCAATCAGGCATTATTCCCCAAAACTGGAAAGCGGCAACCATCATCCCTATCCCAAAACCTCAGAAAGACCTCAACCTTCTCGGATCCTACAGACCCATCTCGCTAATTTCGTGCCTGTCGAAATTAGTAGAAAAAATAGTCGCGACACGTCTAGTCTGGTTTACAGAGGCAAAAAGGCTCATCTCATCCAACCAGGTCGGTTTTCGACCAGGAAGAGGATGTACGGATGCCCTGCTACACATCGACTACAATGTGGCAAAAACGCTATCAGCCCATAACCACATTTCAATATTATCACTAGACTTCGAAAAAGCGTTCGACAGAATAGGAGCTCACGTCATTCTAGAGAAACTAAATCAGTGGGGAGTTGGACCCAAGATCTTCAATTTTGTAAAATCATTCCTCCAAAATAGAAAATTCCGAGTCAGGGTAAACGGTATTTACTCCAAATTATATCTTTAACGAATGGTATTCCCCAAGGATCACCGCTTTCAGTACTCCTCTTTTCAATCGCGTTTAACGAAATAAGCACTATAATACAGAAACACAAGCTTTGTTAACCACTGTATCTATGCCGACGATTTATTTATACTGTGCAACAAAAAGAACAATAGCGAGTCAAATAAAATTTTAAGAAATATTCTGAAAGAAATTGATGACTGGACCTTAAGATCAGGTGCGAAAATTTCCCTCGAAAAAACAAAAAAACTTCATATTTGTAAAAAACTAAAATGCGATTCCAATAGTCACTCAATAGAATTGAAGCAACAAATTATCGAGAATGTGGATGAACTGCGAATACTAGGTTTAATATTCACAAAAAACTACACATGGAAACGGCATCTTTTAAAACTAAAGAGGGATCTACTCTCCAGACTTAGTTTAATATCGTATTTGTCATATAAAGGATATGTCCACATAAACACACTCATACACATCACAAAAACTATAATCCTGCCAATGTACCACAAGGCGATCAGAACCAGCCTATTCGCTTTTCGCACCACCACGACAAATAACCTCTTGTTGTTGTTGTTGTTGTAGCGGCTACAACAACCCCGCCCAGATCGGTTGGTATCTCAGTCGTTGTCGTCAAGTTCCACTAACGGCAACCCTAGGAAGCGTGCAGCTTCTGCGGGGTTTGCCCATAGGGACAAGGCCGTTAGGGTTGTCGGGTTTTCCGGGCATGCGAAGAGATGTTTCGAGTCATGTGGGGTCTCTCCGCATGCCGGACATTCGTTCGGCACATCCTCATTCAACCTACTCAAGTAGGAGTTCAACCTGCTGCAGTAGCCGGAGCGAAGTTGTGCGAGTGTAGTGCGTGTCTCCCGAGGCAGATGAAGCTCCGTCTCGTCTATGTACAAATAACCTCTTCATTGAATCTGGCTTGCCCACACTAGAGGAACATATACAGAATGTCAACACTAGCTTAATACCAAAAGTTTTATTTTTAAATACATCTATAATATCCGAAGACGTAAAAAAACTGGTACTATCCAAACGAACATTCAATGTTAATCCTTCACTGCTCCGAATTATCAAACTATGCAACAAGTACAACTTGGAAGTAAAACCACATAGACTACGAAGTTACAACCCACCGTGGACTCTTGACAGCCAATGTTGCGATAGAACACTACACACCCACAAAAAAGATAACACCCCAAATTCAATATTCAAACAAATCTTCCTCGAAAAGGCGAACACTTACAATAAGAGCGGCTGGCAAATTATCTTTACTGATGGGTCTAAAACACAAAATAGCGATGCTTTCAGTATAACATCGGAAACAGGCTCCTGCATTAGCATGAAATCAATGTTCCCTTTCTCTTCAGTCTTCTCGGCAGAAGCAGCAGCTATACACGAAGCTATAGTATTTTCCCTTCACAAAAAAACAAAAACTGTGATATGTTCAGACAGTCTATCGGTGTTACAGGCAGTTAGAAATTAACAATTAACAATTAATCAAATAAGAGATATGTTAATAAAAAACAAGAAAACGCTTAAGCTCCTATGGGTTCCAGGACACGCAGAAATTGACGGTAACACCTACGCCGATGAAGCTGCAAAATTTGCTTGCAATGCACCAATAATACGCACCCCAAAAATCGAAAAGCTTGACATAAAACGCCATATCAAAACGCTTATAATACACGAAACACGCCAACTGCGTAGCAGCCACAAACATTATCACTATACTAACATTAACAAAGATGGAACTCCTCCACAATACCCAACAAATATACATGGTTTCAAAACCAGAATCTTTTCACGATTGCGTCTCGGGCACACCACACAAACCCACGAATATATCTTGAAAAAGGAAAATCAACCAATCTGCATCACCTGTAACACAATCCAAACATTAGACCACATCCTCAACAATTGCCAAAAATACTACAACACAAAAAAAAGCAGTATTTAACACAGAATATAAACGACGTCCTAGCTACCCCTAGCTTTGCTAATATTGAAAAAATCGCCAAATTTATCAAAGATATAGAAATGACAATCTAATAAACACAACCTTAAACAACAGTAAATTCAGAGCTGATGGTCTCGGCAGCCAATGCTCAAATAGATCATTTAGTGCTGGTATTCATACCAGCTTCGAAATAATAATAATAATAATAATATGAGCTACCTTACCACATTGATAGCAATCAAACAATACATCAGAGGATTTAATGTTGTGCGTGGGAAATGTTGGGTTATTTGTATAATGATTATTTTCGAAAAGAAAAATTAAACTCGTGTTAGGCCATCAGCAGTATTTTTGCGCAAAATCCACCTCCAATTTTACAAAAAAGTGCACATTTCAAACCGCATTCTTTTTTTTTTTAATAAACGCTTAATCCTTTGACTAGACGTATATGTTAACGGGTTCCTGTCCAATGAATCACATGTGATTCATGGGAACAGTTTTTTACCTTGTCTCACAAGTCCATGCATCATATATGAGCAAAATCAATGCTGACTTCAGACACATATTTCTATGTATTTGCAAAAAATATAGTGTTTTTGTGTGGAAACATACAAAACAGTTGTGGATTGAATATGATACATAGGACGTACCTTATCGAAAACTATTTCCCACCCTTATGTATAATAAATGAGATTTTAAATATTTTATTTTTTTTGCATAAGGGCATATTATCTCATGTGGATAATTCTTGTCCCAAATACATATGTAGTTGCGACCCTATATTTATTTATATATAAATTTCTTAGCAGCAACATCTGTATCAGAACAGCCCGAGAATCCAAAAAATTGGTACTGTTACAAGCAGGGACCAAAAATAACTGTTATCTCGAATTTACAAATTGAAAACGTTGCCTGAATTCTGAAATTTAACGAAAACGTTGTTTCATAACAGTTAATAGATGAGAAATATTTGTTCCGTTGCTGATAAGAGTTATTTCACAACGTTTATTTTTTACGTTGCTCGATAACGGTTATTGCCCAACTTTTATTTTTTACGTTGCTTGATAACAGTTATTGCCCGACGTTTATTTTTACGTTATCTGATAATAGTTATTTCACTCTCTCACTTTTATTTCATCATCTTTATCTTATTCTCCATCCCCATCTTCACCAATATCCTAATCTTACGTTTATCAGACAACGTAAAAAATAAACGTTGTAAAATAACTCTTATCCAGCAACGTAAAAAAATAAACGTTGGGAAATAACTCTTATCGGCAACGGAAAAAATACTTCTCCTGCATAACAGTTATCAGGCAACGTAAAAAGTAAACGTTGGGTTATAACTCTTATCGACGAAATAAGATATTTCTCATCTAATAACTGTTATGGTGCAACGTTTTTGCTATAAAACTTATAACTGTTATGTCCCTGGTTACAAGTAACTCCACCTCCTCCCTCTTCCACGGATAACGGTACATCGTTTAGAGCAGTGATTCCCAAAGTGGTCCAAGTGGACCCCCAAGGGTCCACGGGAGACTCGACGGGGGTCTACGTTGGCGTTAAAAAAATATGGGGGTCCACGAGTTGTAAGTGGGGGTCCACGAAAATGTATCTGGTTTCGATAGCAAAGAATAAAAATGGTTGCTTGATAGCCCCTTTATTTAACTAAATTTGTTTGACTTACTGTCACTTTGTGTCTTCATACGTAGGGAAGGAAGCCTTAAAGGCCACTTGCAGACTTAAAAGAATTGAATGTTGGTATAACACTGAGAGAAGCGAGGCGGAAATTGCTGGCGGCAGAGATTTGAGCACTTGTGTCTATAATGCTATAATGCTGAGTTCCCTGAGGGGGAATACTGGTTTAATTCCAGCACTGAGCCCAAACTCCCACACTGACTCTGGGCCAGGATCTGGGATCTTTTTCGAAGTTAATGAGGATAAACTTCACTTCGGTCTTCCAGCTGAAGTATTTACAATCCTCAAAGCCATAGACTACGTGGTGGAAAAAAGTGGAGGGAAAGGAGTTTACGTGTCTGCACTAAATTATGTTGGCAAACATAACCGTCTCGCTTTACTCTGGGTGCCAGGTCACTCGGGAGAGCCTGTTTTTTAAAAACTTGCAAGTGTGTAGTCACATTATTTTAATAAATAGAACGCCACTCCGAATTCAGTTTTGGAACTCACCCACGATGCCACTTTTCACCGTTACATCTAACCTTCACATTTTTCGATGAGTTTGGAAATATGTTAGAAAGGGCAGCAGGGGGTCCACCGAAACCAGTAATGTTTTGAAAGGGGTCTACAAGAAAAGCAAGTTTGGGAACCTCTGGTTTAGAGGATTAAAAATATTTTGCGTCAGCAATTATTCAACAAACTGCATTAGATCGTATTACGTTTACTATCCTCGGAAAAGCAAACAACTTTATTTTCAAACCTTTGCGCAGGTGTACCGAATTCTTGCAGTTTGGAAACGCGCAAGAATTTTCTTTTAATACCGTGATCCAACTTCACTAACTTAATTTTTTTTTACTTTTTCAAGAAACAAAAATTTTGCCGCTAGTGAATCTGGTAGCATGATTTAACATAGTTAAATGTCATAAACTTGTTAAAAGTCAAGTGGTCGGCAACCTCAACGAATGTCAATAAATGAAACTAACCATGGTTCATGCACGATACAAAAAAGGAGGTAGTTACAATCATTGTATAAGCTTACAAGTATGGAATGCGCCATTTTGTTTGTTTACATTCGAAAATAGCTGAGATCACCTGATATCTAATTCCCTCATTCTCCGCACAGTGTTATATTCAAGTTTCAGAAAAAACTTTAAAATCTAAATTGAGAAATATTTTAGAAACATGTGGTTTGGTTCATTTGAATTGATTAAATAAGAAATTGAAAATACATGCCAAGTCTTGCATTTCCAATAATAACGATAAATGTGTATGTTCCAGAGAATAATTTGAAATATTTGTGAAACTTATCGTTTTGCGAAAACGAAAACAAACTTAAGAATTTGAGTGTATTATTTCTAGTAAGTAAGAGTAAATAAATCTAACTTTCAAGATTGAAAGCCAAAATTTCGAAATTTATATCAAAATCAGATATTTTTATACTTTAGGTTGCACCATTTACAAAAATCAAATCAGAGGTTAATTTTCTTCAAAATTGACAAGACTGAATTTCGTAGTCTATTTTCTTTTTTGCATTATTTAAACGGTCAGTGGAGAGAACAATTAGTCGTCATTGTAAAAGTGTAATTTTTTAGTTTTTTGTGCAAGTACTAAATATTTTATTATATATTGAAGCAAAGCATATATTAATGTCACGCCCGTCACAAAATACACAAAATAGTTATTTTTTGAAAGAAAACACATCTTGGACAGTGTAAAAAAGCTGACGAAAGTAACGCTATGACATAGGCGAATATGTGCGAATTGCTTTCAAGTGTTTATATGCTCTTATTTTCGTAAAAAGAACAGATTATGTTGGTCACGCCCGTCACATGTCACTCCCGTCACAATTTAAAGTTTGACAAATATCAATAAATTCGGCCAGGGACTGCTACCGTTACTTATCTGCTAATCTGAAATGTGTCATATATCTGTTTGTGATCAGCAATGATAATGATCATAAAGATATCCTTCCCACGACAGCCGGTTCTACGTACCGGAATGACTCGGGTTTTACCCGACCAAGGGCTGTTGTTTCGGCGATCTAACCCCGTTTAGGTCGGCGAAGTATCTCAGAAGTTGTTCGTCCATAGGGCTACATTCACTACGTATTCTTCTACTCAGGGCCGGCATCGAGTCAAACCCAGGGCCAGAAATCTACACCTGCTGTGTATGCCGGAGACGACTACACCACAACTCCACCTCAGTCAAGTGTAATGCCTGCGAGGGGTGGAGTCACCTTAGAGTCTGCTCAGGACTACGGACACACCGACAGTGGATCACGTCGTACGTGGCCCCCCGTTGCTCAAACAGAGCAGCCTCCACGGCTAACCTCAGTCCACCCGAGCAGCCACATACAGTCACCACAACACAACAACATATTAACATCACATACCACACCACAGCCCCGACAGACCACATAACACACACAACCGCACCACCACCCACACGCCGCCGCCAACTGGTTCCCTTACAATCTGCACGGTATGTCAGACCAGGATATTCCGTAATGTGACTTCAGTCAAGTGCAACACCTGCCTTGGCTGGTGCCACTTTAGGGCATGCTCAGGTCTGCGGACCACGCGAGATTGGACTGGGAACTTCGAGGGCCCGGATTGCGCTGCTCGGTCGCAGACCTCAACTGCGACGCCTCCCGCCACCACCACAGGGCGGCAACCATCACAGCAGCGCACACAGCCAACGGCGGTAAGAACACACACATCCCTTACACCCCACATCACGACACATCTCCCGAACCACATGAAGCTCCTTCAATTTAACTGCAACGGGCTACAGAGCAAGATTGAGGAGATAACCGTCTTCATGTGTCGGCATGGTATATTGATAGTTGCGGTCCAAGAGACGAAGTTGCACAGCAATTCAACTTTGTTGAATTGCGCCGGGTACAACGTGCACCGTCGAGATCGCGAGCGAGATAATGGTGGTGGCTTAGCGTTCATCACGCACCACACCGTGCAGTATCGTCTTATCGAAGCAGACATCGACCGCAGGGATACCACCCTAGAATGTCAGGGCATTGCTATCCGGTCAGGCGATGTTGAGCTCGAAATATTTAACATATACATACCCCCTGTCACCTGCTGCCCGGCAGGATATCACCCTGATATAGGTGCGCTCCTCAGAGGTGAAAACCGTATGGTAGTTAAAGTCACCAATGCGCACCACGATCTTTGTCACTCAAGCCTGTCAAACGATCGTAGGGGAACAGACTTGGCTGAGCAGATAGACGATTCGACATTCTGCACAATGAACGACGACGCACCCACCAGGATTATGGGTAACTG
>NW_023459743.1:1726-20227 GCF_013731165.1 Rhagoletis pomonella | reverse complement strand
GCAATAGGCCGGCCGGTTTTGAACTACGCAGCGCCAGTGTGGTCGCCGGGGACTAGTAGGACGCAGTGGACGAAGCTACAGACAGTACAGAACACCGCACTCAGGACAGCGACAGGATGCCTCCTGATGTCGCCTGAACACCATATCCACGGCGAGGCGCAAATGCTCCCCGTAAAGGAGCACAACATAATGCTCTGCAAGCAGTTCCTGATCGGGAGCCACAGAAGTGGCCACCCAAACAGACAGCTGCTTGCAGAGGAGCCCTCCTCTAGGCACGTCAGGAGGCATCTATATGAACTGACGGACGAAGTCCAGAGGTTCATCAAGCAACCTCTGGTCCCGTCAGCTTACCGACTGGCCCTGAACGGCATTCACAGGGAGTCAAGTCTCGAGTTATGTAGACTCTAGACCAGTGAATGCCGTTCTAGGCTTACCGCCCCCGGACACAGACGAGACGGGGCTTCATCTGCCTCGGGAGACACGAACGACACTAGCACAACTTCGCTCCGGCTACTGCAGCAGGTTAAACTCCTACCTGAGTAGATTGAATGAGGATGTGCCAAATGAGTGTCCGGCATGCGGAGAGACCCCACATGGCTCGAAACATCTCTTCGCATGCCCAGAAAACCCGACAACCCTAACGGCCTTGTCCCTGTGGATCAACCCCACAGAAGCTGCACGCTTCCTAGGGCTGCCGTTAGTGGAACTAGACGACAACGACTGAGATACCAACCGTCCTGGGCGGGGTTGTTGTAGCCGCCACAACAACAACAACAACAACAACAAAAACAACAACATCATCATAAAGATATGTTGCTCGGGCGATGGGAAAACTTAAGCTATGCTGTCACGGATAAATATAAACCATTATTTCACTTCTCAGTGCAAAAACAGTATCTAAAACGGTTTGGCAGGTACCCAGCAAACAATTAGGTTTGATATACATTTGAGAATGATTTGAAATCAAAGCCTTTATCAAATGTCAAACGTTTGAAAATAATTTGATATTGATTTGAAAATTACAGCTTTCTCAATAAAAAGGGGAGTTTGATCTCCATTTGAGAATATGGTTAACTCTCATGGTGAAACAAATATAAGGTGATGTCACTTACATAACCTCACTTTTTATGCATGCCAATTGCGGCCAGGCATTTTGGGGTAGTATAAAAAGGGCGAAAAGATTAGGATTATTTTTACTACTTTTTGGGTACTATTTCCAATACATACATATATCAGTGGACCCCACACCAGTTGAATGAAGCTTGCATCAATAAAATATTTTTTCTGTAAACCAGTGTAATTACAGTTTCATTTTTTCGCTCAAAAGAAATTATTATTATGTAATTTTTATTTTTTCGATCAAATATATTGATTTTAATAATTATTATTCAGTTATATTTTTCTACCTTAAAATTATTTGTAAAACTTAAAGGCCACACGGTCATACCTCACACATACATATGATGATGGTTAAAACCTAAAAAATAAGGATTATTTTCCGTCTTTCATTTATTCATATTAAAACAAATTAAATTATACATTTCTCTTTATTTAATTATTCTTAAATTCTACTAAAAAATGACATATTAGCCCGTGTGGAGTTTTATTTGTATTTTTTCCTTAAGTTCTGAAGTACATGTATATGCGTACTTAGTTTCTAAATATGTTAACTTTAAAGAGAATTTTATTACGACCTTTATTTTCGTTAACATTTTAAAATTACATTTCTGAATTCTATCAGTTATATTATAAAATAATTATGCGTTTAAATTGTTAGACCAAAGTGCATTATCGTAGCCATCCGAGGCACTGCTCCAATAATCTTTTGGATATGTATAGTATATATTTTACCAAAAATTTATTTACAAAATCACAATTATTGGATATTATCGCCCAAATTTTCCAATGAATTTTAAAAGAAAAGTCAAAACAAAAGCGAAACAAAGAAACAGTTACTACGTTTATACGTAAGCTATTTGCAAATAAAAATAATTTGCAAATACCTAACTCACTGTTTATTCGATGGTGAAAAATTCTATATAATATGACCATCGAAAAAGAAAATAAAGTTAAAAATGGCAACATCTTGATTATTAAAAGGCAATAAGACGACCATCGAAAAAGAAAATAAACCTACGAATGGCGCGTCTTGCGCTTATTTGCAAATAGTACCACTAATCAATACTTATTTGCGTGATTTAGTTATTTGCAAATAAAAAATTAACTCAGCGTTTATACGGCAAAGTTTACCATTTTGCAAATTGTTATTTGCAAATAATACGTGCGTATAAACGTAGTAATTGATACCTACGTATACTTTTTTCACAAAATTGTATGCTCCATATTTTGTTCCATTTTGCCCAGAAATTAAACTGGGATGAATAGAGTAGACATTACTGTAACGCTGGTATGCCGAAATTGCTAAAATTACAACAACTACCCCCTAAGTGACAACACCTTATTATTATTTCACCATGGTTAGCTCTCAAAGCAATTTCAAGGGTTATTTATCAAATGTGGAAATAAAATTTATTTATTTTTTCTTCGCGATGTACATATGTATGTACATAATAAAAGAAACAATTAAGATAAAGTAATTTATAATAAATTCGTCTTGAAGGGCTGCAGCTTTTTCAATCCGCGCAAACATCAAATCCACTATTTGTGGGCTTTCTCTATGAAATTTTTTCTATTCATTGTTTTTTTTTTCAATTGATCTTAATTTTATTCTTACAATTTTTGATTTAACTGCGCGTTTTTATAACGTTTGATACTTGACATCTTTCTTCAAATCAACCTCAAATGAATTGTAAAATTAAATGTAAAATTTAAACCTCGTTTTCAATTTGAGAATCATTTGAGAAAAACATTTGATATCAAATTGAGAAATACATTTTTCTCAAACGTTTGAAACTGTGTTTGCTGGGTAATAGCCTCGGTTTGACAGGTAACACCCTCATACTATTTAAAAATAAGGTACTTTACAATTACTCAGACAGACAAGATATGAAGAGTCCGATCAAGGATTATCCCTTCTTTAGGTGGCAGAATCTTTTGTGTTCGTAAAATCAGATTTTTTGAGAAATAAAGTTAGTTTAGTTGTCTAATAATGTGTATTTATGCATTCGTGCTCAACTTGCCACACCCGTCACAGTTGAACTTGGAACATATAATCTTTAATTTCCAATAGAGGTAAGCAACTTTCGCGTAAATGTTGAAAATGGTTCTTTAACTATACAACGATTTGTTTAAACCCATAAACAGAAGGCATAATTAGCAGTAAAACTTTGATATAAGTAGTAGCTAATTTGGTTTGCGTCCTTGTCACACCCGTCACAGTGACTAAAATTCATATAACTCGTTCGGATGAAACGGTTTTTGAATTTTTTTCCTTGGCATTGTGTATACCTCGGAAACCGATTGGAAAATACTCGCTTTAAAGAATTTTATATTACAGTTTAAGAATTAAGCCTTAAAATGTGAGTTGTCACACCCGTCACCGTGGAATGAGCCATATCGCGGAAAATCTTTTGTATCAAAATTTCTATTCAAATTTGCATTTGAATTATGACAATTATAAATGATCAACAGGGATGCTTTGGAACGTATTTTTTTAAGACAAATTTTTTATAAATATTGAGATTGTTGATCTAGTTTAGAATTAAAAAAGCTAGTTTATATTAAAAAATTTATTTAGACTAGAAGTATGTAATCTACTTTCATTACGAATTGAAACGATTTTAATGAATATTCATTGTTACCATTAATAGTAGTATGACAGTTGGATCTAAATGCATATTTGACAAGAAAGATAGAATACAAGATCGCGATGGCCTGGCGGCGATGACATACAGCTGCGTGCACTTAATTAGAAACGAGGTTGTCAGCTCTTCATATATTTGAATAGATCGGCGAACTTTCTAGTAGGCTTTAATTATTAAATGTCAAAATACTTGAAATACATGCGAGAGGATTCATAGAAATTGTTTTGCAGTTTACTTGGTTTATCTATCATCCTCTAAAAGAAAACATGGGAAAGAATAAGAGTTGTGACGAAAATACCCGAAAAATTATCATACACATGCAAAATGATGGAAAATCATATGGGTCTATTGCAAACAGTTTTGGAATATCCAAAAAGATGGATTTAATGCTATACATCATTTCAAAAGATATTCCACATTTATGAATGTTCCACGAAAGCGTAAACCCAGAAAAACAACCGCTCACGAAGACAGACACAATAGACCACACCACAACCGCGACAGACCACAGAACACACACAACAACCGCACCACCAACCACACGCCGCCGTCAACAACTCTTGGTTCCTCCTACAATCTGCACGGTATGTCAGACCAGGATATTCTGTAATGTGACATCAGTCAAGTGCAACACCTGCCTTGGCTGGTGCCACTTTAGGGCATGTTCAGGTCTGCGCACCACGCGAGACTGGACGAGGAACTTCGAGGGCCCGTGTTGCGCTGCACGGTCGCAAACCTCAACCGCGACGCAACCTACCACCACCACAGGGCGGCAACCACCTCAGCAGCGCACACAGCCAATGGCGACACGACCACACACATCTCTCACACCCCGCATCACCACACGTCTTCCGAACCACAAGAAGCTCCTTCAATTTAACTGCAACGGGTTTCAGATCAAGATCGAGGAGATAACCGTCTTTATGGGAAGGCATGGTATACTGATAGCTGCGGTCCAAGAGACGAAGTTGCACAGCAATTCAACATTGTTGAATTGTGCCGGGTACAACGTGCACCGTCGAGACCGCGAGCGAGATAATTGTGGTGGCTTAAGCTTTGGTTTCCTCGAGAAGCGGTGCCGCAATATTACGACCGTATCATATCGAACGACATTTTTAACGCTAATAGCGGTACCGCTTTTATGTAAAGCTAAA
The DNA here is from genome assembly GCF_013731165.1 of Rhagoletis pomonella. NCBI lineage: Eukaryota > Metazoa > Arthropoda > Insecta > Diptera > Tephritidae > Rhagoletis > Rhagoletis pomonella. The sequence continues at coordinate 15,309 of NW_023459743.1, read as the reverse complement.
TGGCGTTCATTGCTTTTCACAAAGTTTATTAGGACTTCATCCACTTCGGCCATCCACGCACTTTCCACTTTATTATTCAAAATTCATAGAAATGTATATTTAATGCTTTTATTTTGGTCAAAAGAATTGTAAACTAATTTCCTAATACACCGCTACAAATATGACGTTGCCAAAAAACGTTGATAAATTGTTATACACCGTCACTGTTGCCGTCAGAAATATTACGGTGCCGTCAAATTACATTACGGTGTATATTGCCGTCATCTTAGTTGACATCTTGCAATATTTACATGGCAATGTTTTTGGCAACGTAAAGTTGCGACCGCTTTTTTATGTTACCGCTTTCGAGGAAAACAAAGCTTTAGCGTTCATCACGCACCGTGCAGTATCGTCTTATCGAAGCAGACATCGACCGCAGGGATACCACCCTAGAATGTCAGGGCATTGGTATCCGGTCAGGCGATGTTGAGCTCGAAATATTCAACGTTTATATACCCCCTGTCACCGGCTGCCCGGCAGGATATCACCCTGCCATAGGTGCGCTCCTCAGAGGTGAAAACCGAATGGTAATAGGTGACTTTAATGCGCACCACGATCTGTGGCTCTCAAGCCTGTCAAACGATCGTAGGGGAACAGATTTGGCTGAGTATATAGACGATTCGACATTCTGCACAATGAACGACGACGCATCCACCAGGATTGTGGGCCGCTGCTGTAGCTCGCCAGACATAACAATAGTCAGCGCTGGTCTGATAAACAGCATATCATGGCGACCTATGCTGACCTCGGCATCAGACCATCTGACCATAGTCATCTCGATCGATAAACCAACCGACTTTGCTTCCGCGGAGCATCGAACATATATCAACTTCTCCAAAGCTGATTGGATAGGCTTCGCGGAATTTACTGAAAACACCTTCGCTGCCTTCCCACACCAACCGACGTCCACCTTGGTGAACGTAAGTTCCGCAGGGCTGTCACCGCTGCTGCAGCTCGCTTCGTACCGGCAGGATGCATCACTGACCCACGTCCAAATTCCGCTGCCGAAGCGGCTGTTCTAGCCGATGAGCGTGACAGTCTTCGTCAGGCCGATCCCGGAGATCCCCGTATCAGGACGCGGAGATTCGGCAACTGGTGAACGTACATAAGCGGAAGAAGTGGGAAGAACATCTGAAGACCTGTAACTTCACCTCTGGGTAAGCTTTGGTCAACCGTGAGCTCACTATCCAACCCGACGAAGCACGACGACAGAGTCGAAATTTCTTTCGGCGACCATGCCTCGTCGGACCCGGAGCGATGCGCGAGCTACTTTAGCCGGCAGTTCATACTGCATCCTCCCGTGGGCAAAACCAAGCGTCGAGTGACCAGAAGGCTGCACAAACTGCCAACAAATTGTGCTCCCCTTGCTTTCACCTGCGGTTAAGTTCAGGTGGCCATCGGGAAGGCGATGCTGATGCTGAAAAATTTGGGTCCTGCGGGAGTAGCGTACCTAACGGAGGTCCTCAATTTGTCTATGGCCACTCTCATCATCCCAGACATCTGGAAGGTGGGGAGAGTGGTCCCACTGCTCAAACCGGGGAAACCCGCCAACAAAGAAGATTCGTATCGACCGATAACACTCCTTTCCCCGGTAGCGAAGACACTTGAGGCCCTGCTGCTCCCGTATTTCACAAACCACCTGACCCCAGCGAAGCATCAGCATGGTTTCCGTAAAGTACACGGTACAACAACAGCACTTAACGCCATAAACACTCTAGATAACTCGTGGCCTTAACCGTAACCGTCGCTGTGAGAGAACGATTCTAGTAGCGTTGGACCTGTCAAATGCTTTTGACACTGTCAGCCATTCCACGCTACTAGAAGATATAGAGGCCTCCTCTCTCCCACAGAGGCTCAAACGGTGGTCGGCAAATTATCTGAGTGGTCGACACTCGTCGGTAATGTTTAGAGACTAATCGAGGAAACTTAGAAAAATAAAACAGGGGGTTGCACAGGGTGGTGTCCTTTCCCCGCTACTGTTCAACTTTTATATTTCAAAGCTCCCTCAACCACCAGAGGGAGTCTCGATTGTCTCCTACGCCGACGATTGCTCGATCATGGCGACTGGGAATGGAATTGATGACCTGTGTTCGAAAGTAAACGGATATCTCTCCGATCTTTCTCGCTTCTTCACTGCAAAGTGTCTAGCCCTCTCCCCTACGAAATCCTCTGCGACCCTGTTCACCACCTGGACGAAGGTCAAGCTACCGCTGGGAATTCACGTCGATGATACACCAATTTCGAGGGGGAATAACACCAAAATACTCGGAGTAACATTCGACAGCCTGCTCTCCTTCTCTGCGCACGCAACCGCTATTGTCAACGAAGTTCAGAGCCGCAACAAAGTCCTCAAGTCGCTAGCCGGCAGTACCTGGGGCAAAGACAAAGAAACGTTGCTGGCAACATACAAGGCAATAGGCCGGCCGGTTTTAAACTACGCAGCACCAGTGTGGTCGCCGGGGACTAGTAGGGCGCAGTGGATGAAGCTACAGACAGTACAAAACACAGCACTCAGGACAGCGACCGGGTGCCTCCTGATGTCACCAGAACACCACCTCCATGATGAGGCGAAAATGCTCCCAATTAGGGAGCATAACACGATGCTCTGCAAGCAGTTTCAGGTTGGGAGCCATAGATGTGGCCACCCAAACAGACAGCTGCTTGCAGAGGAGCCCTCGCCAAGGCACGTCAGGAGGCATCTATACGAACTGACAGACAAAGTCCAGAGGTTCATCAAGCAGCCTCTGGCTCGTCAGCATACCGACAGGCCCTGAACGGCATTCACAGGGACTCAGTCTCGAGTTATGTAGACTCTAGACCTGTGAATGCCGTTCTAGGCACACAAACACCGGACATTGACGCGACGGAGCTCCATCTGCCTCGGGAGACTAGAACAACAATAGCCCAACTTCGCTCTGGCTACTGCAGCAGGCTAACCTCTTACCTGAGTGGGCTAAACGCGGATGAGCCGAATGAATGTCCGGCATGCGGAGAGACCCCTCACGACTCGAAACATCTCTTCGCATGCCCGGAAAACCCTACAACCCTAACGGCGTCGTCCCTGTGGACCGACCCCATAGAGGCTGAACGCTTCTTGGGGCTGCCGTTAGTGGAATTCGACAACGACTGTGAAATCAACCGATCTGGGCGGGGATGTTTTAGCCTCTACAACAACAACAGCCTCATAATCTTTCCCACAACAGTCGGGTCTACGTAACCGGAACGACCCAGATTTATATTTGACCAAGGACGTTAAAAGCACGGCTGAGAAAGCAATGAAGTGGAGACGGAATTTGAAAAGATGAAGAAAATTGGGCGGAATATAAAGAGAGATCGAAAGAAAAAAAAACTATAGAAGAAAAATTAAAAATTAAAGCAGCCCTGGGCGGCGCCTGCACGGCAGGCATATTCTCGTATACATACACTCTCTGCTTTAGAAGGCAGCGAAAGCTTCATTCGACTGCACGACTTGTTTGCACGCACACAGTGACATCAATTGCACGCACACTACAAAAATTCTCTGTCGAAGCTGTCCAGCTTCTGAAGTGTGATCAACTAAAAAAAATTGTTGGGCGATTGCTTTGCATAAATCAATTCATAGGACTTACATCCAATTAATGGAAATAATTTGTTCTTCATGCTTATATACATTACATAAAAACTACTGTTAAGACTTGTTTTTGTATTATTTGCGTTGAATCTGTAAGATCCACAAGCAGTTAAATTTCCCTCTCTGAATTTTGAGTTAGCTCACTTTAGATCTAGGTGTGCGATATAATGGCAAAAAAGCACCAAGATGCGACTAACTTGCGCAAGAAAGGATTTATTGAAAACAAAAAACAGGGATTAGTTTCTTCGAATTTTGGCAAGTATAAAGCCATAAAAAAAGTTTAAAAAGCATTAAGAAAAAATTATAAAATATATATATATAAAATGATAGTGAAAATGAGGAGGCGAGATGCGAAAATGAGGACCATAAATTAATAAAAATTGTACAAGCAGCAGGAAGAAAAGAAACATTGTTAAGTAAGCTATACCAAAGCGCTACATGGTTTTGACTTCATTTAGCATATCAGCTTTTTAAAAAGGAATTCAAGAATTTAGAGATTGGCAAAACAAAATTTTATGCGAGCAGACCAAGATCAACGGAAATATGGTAAATTGACACTATTTCACATACTGGTGCGAAATAAAGTCAATTGACATTATTACCTTTTAAAGACCGAAATAAAATCCATTGATATTATTGCTCTTTCACACATTAAATTTTTGTAGCTTCGCGGCAAATTTTTGTTGACTTTATTTAGCTTTTGGAAAGGAAATAATGTCAATTGACTTTATTTCGCACCAGTATCCGAAATAGTGCTAACTGACCCTATTTCCGTTGATCTTGTTAGCTGTCACCCACCAGCTACTCAGGCCTTAAGTACTTTGTATTATTTACAAAACCTCATATTTGCATTACAAAACGAGTATCTCATTGGAAAAAATCGGAACGTCCGAGCGGGAACGTCCGAACAACTTTGCACAGCGTTTGACAGCTACTAAACATCGTTGGGAAGTTTAAGTTTGCATATTCGCAGAATTTTGCAAGAATCATCAGTCATCTTTGATACGAGTTCCATTTTGGGAACGTCCGAACGGGTTCTTTTAATCGCTATGCACTTACCATAAACATTTGTGGAAAATATTTTTATTGGTTTCAGATAGGTGAAGATGACTACTCATGACAAAAAATTTGTGTTCATTCAGAGCCTACTATAGTTTTTATGATGAAAAGTGTATCCAAACGGAAAGTCTGTAACGCAGGAAACACCCATATGTATGTTAGTGCTTAGCCGAGTTTCTCCAATTTGTGACACACAAAGGGGAGGGACCTACAGTTTTACGCAGACGACGAACGACAATTGTGTTTTTTTTTTCAGAAGTCGTTTTTCATGACAGAAATACACTCAGAGGTTTGTCATTGCCTGCCGAGGGGCGACCGCTATTAGAAAAAACCCTTTTTTCATATTTGATGTTAGGTTGAACCGGGCTTGAACCCAAGCCCTGCGGAAGGGTACCGCGCACTGCACCGCACATTACAGACTGTCGTGGTCAAAAAATCTTAACTTTGCTCTATACTATGTACATGCTTAGGCCGTACCCTTTCATTTGGTATCTCATTTGGTCATCCAACCCAGCAAACATTGAGGTTAGATATCGGTTAGAGAATGATTGGAGAACTAGCCACATTCTCCAATCTCAAACGTTAAAGGACTCGGAAAAGCTATCGAGACTCATAGAGATCTCAACAAAAATGGGACATAGTTCTCGACTCGAGAAAATATTAATTCTTTAATCGAATTCTAATGTTGATCTCTAATGGGATTCTAATGTGAATTTCAAACTGCTATTTTGCTTTATTAAATAAAACGTTTTGTTCGTAAAATTTGTATGAAATGTATTTGCAAATAAAATAATAATAAATTATTTGAATTTAAAAATAATTTATGATTAATTCATTTTGGATATTGCTTATTTACATTTATTATTTACATCGTTCTCGAATGGAATTCTAATGAAGTTCTCTAACTTCGTCATCGACTCGAGAACGATTAGAGAATTACCCTAGTTATCTAATGTAGAAATCCAAATTTCTCTAATGTGTTTGCTGGGAAGGAACGGTGAAGATATTTTAATTTTTAAACAGGTGGCAACCCTACTGAAAAAAATAATACATTTTTGCACATCTATATGCTAAGTTTTTTTATTTGGAAGTGACGGTGCAGAACTGATAACTTCGCTTACTAAGATTGAATATAGTAATTTTTTTAACAGGTGGCAACCCTGCTCAAAAAAAAAAGACATTTATGCTTATCTAGAGGCCAATCGCTTTCACTTGCCACCTCATTTTTCCTAATGCAATGAACGGTGCGGATCTTATAATTGGCAACCCTACAGAAATTCTAAATACAAAAGGTCACTCTTCTATCGATACAGAATATATTAGAGAAAATCCCGTCCGAATCCGTTCAGTAGTTTTCGAGATTAGCGCGTACAAAAAATCTCGACTTTCCTTTATACTATGTATACATGTAAAGATAATTAAATGGGCTACAAAACTGCATACCGTAATTTTTTCTAAAGATTCTGATTAAAAAGTTTGAAATTTGGGTGAAAGCTTGCGAAATTTCTAAATTTTTGTACAAAGTTTGAAATCTGAATTTATATGGTGTTTGTTGCATAGCCAGCTAGACTTTTATAACACATAATAAACGTTAAGTAAATAAAAGACAAATAGCCAAAACTGGTCAAAATATCGCACTCCTATTATTTTGTAGAAAACTCCACATCGACTGCTGAGTGGAATATCGACCTATCTCGGCCGCCAGTTCGAAAACGCCCTATCTCAAAAAACTTTTCAACAACGCCCTATTTCAGAATTTTGTTAAAAACAGCCTATCTCAAAATTTGGTTGAAGAACACCCTATTTCACTTCAAAATGTATTGAAAATGCGCTGAAATAAAGCGCTTTTCAATCGGCACCTGAGATAGGGCGTTTTTAAAACGAATTCTGAAATAGGGCGTTCTTGAAAAGTTTTTTATTTTATTTTATTTATTTATTTTTTACAGTCTGTCAGACTTATATTACAACAAAGATTTAACATTCTTATAATTAGATTTAAGTTTCAAATTTTAATATTAAATACAAAATGCTCTACGGAAATTTTTAAATAACACTATTTCTTTATCACTGCAATTATTTCATGTCAATATAAAAGTATGCAATTTTCCGGAAGCTATGTAGACGGTTGTAAAGCCCGAGTTTCCAATCCGCGCTATACTTTTTGGGTAACTCCGGGTCTTGATATCTCCTGGGTGGTCGAAAAGGCCGAGTTTCCGATCCACCCAGTCGCGCTTTCGTGACGGTTGGAAAGGCCTAGTTTCCAATCCGCTCATTTATTGTTTATTATTTAAGTCTAGGTAGTCGGAAAGGCCGAGTTTCCGATCCACCTACTCTCGATATCTTGGTGGTTGGAAAGGCCTAGTTTCCAATCCACGGTATTGTTGATACATCACTATCTTGTAGGCTGCGTTCTACAATAGTCATATAGCACCCGCTTGAATAGAGTGATAGTGTCACAATATTTTATAGCCTCTGGTAATTCATTAAAGCACTTTAAGCCTTTATAAAATATATTTTTTTTGTCCACTTCCGTTCTATACTTTGCTGTTATTCTCTCTCAACAAATATGTATGCGTCCCATTCATATATCGGAGATTATCGCTAAGATAATCCGGCAGGTTATCCTTCTGAATATTGTACACAAATTTCATAGCGTGGTAAAAAACTTGTTGCTTCATGCTTAACCAATTCAAGGTTTCAAGCATACATCTTGTTTGTGTGTCGTACGGTTTGTTGAGGATGAATCTCATCCCTCGGTTTTGCATTTTTTGCAGCTTATCTACATGTGAGTCCCCCGCTAGGAAGAAAAGCGTAGGGCAGTATAAAAAGTGCCCCAGTAGATAATTTCAGGAGTTAAAAGCCCTTCCGAAAGGCCTTCCTGAGAATCAAGAGGCCTTCCCCTCTACATTCCTTTCCTTTTTGTATAGAGTGGCACAAAATAAATATAATAATAATAAATAAATTGAAGGGCTTCCTCTTTCGCTACCCATAGAAGGCCTTCCAGAAGGGCTTTTATAGGACGTACTTCAGAAGGCCTTTTGGAGAAGTTCTTTAAAGTTGCTTCTTTAATTTATAAAAATCATACATCTTTGAAGTATTTGCTTAAGGTTTATATCAAATATATGTTATTGTAACTGAACATTTTTATTGGAATTCATTTGTAATTTTAAATAACATATATTTATGCATTCGCGTAAATTGTAAATGGATAAGCCCTTCTAGAAGGCATGCAAGGAAGTACTTTTTCAGCCCTTCTTGGGTAGGCCTCTTAGGATGGCTTCACTTAAGAAGGCCTACCTAAATTATCTTCTGGGGCGGTTCTACTATTGACCTGTACACCAACGTTTTATATCTTCTTGTTAAGTCTTCTTTTTTTTAGCAACACTTTTCACCACTTGGATGGATATTTTCATCTTTGATTTTTAATTCACGGCTTATGGAGTCAGCATTTTCCGCTCTGGAAAATACTATAAAATTAGTCTTTCCCATTCAGTTTGAGTTTATTTGAACACAGCCATTGATACAAAGAATTAAGATCATTTGGTAGTTCCCTATCACTGATCGTTAACAAGGCATTATTACTGGTCTATTCTGCGCTGGTAATAAAAGTTTTGTAACCGGTAAATTAAGTTCCTGTCAAATTTTAAACCCTTTTGGAATTCTGTGTACCCTTGTAAGCGGTAAATTTTGTTCCCATCTCATAAGCTGGTAACAAAACATTGCCCCGTGAAATATGCAATACAAGAATTTTCACAAATCTTCATAGCTGAATTGCTGAATATTTTAACTGCATTACCAACGTACCTAGAATCGCGGTGACAAGAAGCAATTCAGCTATGAAGAATTGTGGAAATTCTGGCATTGCATACTTCACGGGGCAATACTTTGTTACCAGCTTATGAGATGGTAACGAAATTTACCGGTTACAAGAGCGCACAGAATGCGAAAAAGGTTTAAAAGTTGACAGACACTTTAATTACCGGTTACAAAATTTATGTTATCAGCGCAGAATAAACATGTAAATTGCATATTTTAAAAATCACAATAGCCATTCGTTTTTGCCAAGAATTAGGGCTGTTTTCCAAAATAACCTATAACTATAAATTGACATATTTTCACGCAAAACTTTAAAAAATATATTATTTTACGGCCCAATTCTGTGTTTTCTTGATAAATTTTTTGTAAAGAAATTTTATCAAGATTTTTATCAAGTAAAAGCTTCCCTCGTATTCTGTGTCAATATTTATAAAACAAAAAGCTCTACGATTTCCACATAAGTGGAACTGATTTCCACATGTGTGGAACTGATTTCATTGTCACATATGCAAAATATAGCCGAGTAGCTAGAGATGTCGACTATAATTCCGTGTGTCGCAGGTTCAAATGCCGGCACATGGAGTATTTAATTGTTAGAAACAAATTTATTAATATACAAAATGTATACATTTCACATGAAATTTCAATTTGTCAATAGCATTTTCAATCTTGATAATTTATCAAGAAAAAAGCTTTTGGTTTCTGTGCTAGAATACCAATTCTTGATAAATAATAAAAAAATTACAAATTATAAAGATTTTCAATTTATCAAGTGCACAGAATCGGGCTGTTATTCTCAACATACTTACCTTTATAAGCCACAAAATTGTCACCGTTTAGAAAATGGCTCAAAACTATGAGCGGTAATTTTTCGATAGCGTTAAGAACTATCGATAATGTTAAAAACTATCGATAGTAGACCGAATCCCAAAACCATCGATGCTATCGATAGTGCCATCGATAATTTGACAGCTCTACAAAACACACCACACAAATATTTGCGCATATACAAATTGGTACAAATAAGAATTTTTCGAGTACTTATTCGATTCTTATTTGCACTAAGTAAAGCCATTCTAAGACGCCTACCCGTTCCCACGACAGTCGGGTCTACGTAACCGGAACGACCCAGATTTATATCTGGCCAAGGACTGTCAACAACAGGAGGCCTACCCAAGAAGGGCTGAAAAAAATGCTTCCCTGCATGCCTTACATTTTACGCGAATGCATAAATTTATATTATTTACCATTACAAATGAATTTCAATAAACATTTTAAACTGCAATAACACATGTTTGATATAAACCGCAAGCAAAAATACTTCAAAGATGTATGATTTTATAAATTAAAGAAGCAACTTTAAAAGAACTCCCCCAAAAGCCCTTCTGAAGTATGTCCTATAAAAGCCCTTCTGGAAGGCCCTCCATGGGTAGCGAAAGAAGAAGCCCTTCAATTTGTTCCACTCCATACAAAAAAGAAAGGAGAAAGGAATGTAGAGTGGAAGGCCTCTTGACTCTCAGGAAGGCCTTTCAGAAGGGCTTTTAACTCCTCAAATTATCTACTGGGTGCTATTTGTGCAAATATTTGTGTGGTGTATTTTACGCAAAACTTCAAACCAAATGTCACGCAGAACAAAAATTGGAAATTGAGTTATGTGCAAAATACGCCACACAAATATTTGCGCTATTACCAACTGGTACAAATAAGAATCGAGTTAGAATTCGGAAAAATATTATTTGTATTAATTTGTACTTGCGCAAATATTTATGAGGTGTATTTTATGCATTGGCTTCATACGCACGCCGTTCAATTTCGTGCATGAGACAGTAAATTGGCGGCGTGCGAGTATTAGGCATCGTAAAGTTTCATAATGCGCAAAATTCACCACATAAATATTTGCGCAAATACAAAATAGTAAAAATAAGATTTTTTCGAATTTTTATTTGTACTAGTTGGTATTTGCGCATACAAATTGGCACAGATAAGATTTTCACATTCATATTCAAATCAAAATGTCACGCAGAACAAAAATTGGAAATTGAGTTATATGCAAAATACACCACACAAATTTTTGCGCAATTGCCAACTGGTACAAATAAGAATCGAATTAGAATTTGCAAAAATATAATTTGTACTAATTTGTATTTGCGCAAATGTTCGTGTGGGTTTTTTTGCGCATTGGGTTCATATGCACTCCACACAGTGGGCAAAAAGTTTGATGTGAACAAATCAATTTTGAGAGCCCAAATATGAACCGATTTCAAGTTTCTTTTTTTTAATAAGAGATAATTAAAATTCGCGTTGATCTATCCGTGGCGAATTCTTAAAAAGCTCTTAGTTTTTTTTATTTATGTTGAAAAATTAAAGAAAGCAAATATTTATGTTTGAATGCTTCCAATTTTTTGGAAAATACTTAAAATTAATTTCAAATGTCTGCAATCATTTAAAAAATTATTCGTAAACATTTGTCCATAGGACACATTTAATTAAAAAATGTATTTAATTTGTTATCTTTACTAGTATATATTTTGGAAGCCAGCTGTTCTCGAGTATTTCGAAAAGTAAACGAAATACTCGAGAACAGCTGTACCGATATTTTTAAAATTTTGGTCATCGAATCTAGACTCTCCAAGGATGAGAACAGAATAAAAATAATTTCGATATATCAAGGGGGGAGGCACCTCACATACAGACTGAAGTTTTCACACAACATATCTCTGGAAGTATTCATCGTAGAGTGCTACAACTTAGTATAGAGCTATATAATATCAACGCCAAACTCACTTTAAAAACGGAAGTCATTGAAAAAGCGGCCGTGGCACCTCCCATACAAACTAAATATATTGTGTATTTGCGAATCTATCTTGAAACTTTTGCTTAACTTCATTGCAGTGACTCTTGGACGCGTACAGCACCTTGGTTTTCTCTAAATTATTCTTACCCCATTGGTTGTTGTTGTTGTTGTTGTAGCGGCTACAACAACCCCGCCCAGATCGGTTGATATCTCAGTCGTTGCCGTCGAGTTCCACTAACAGCAGCCCTAAGAAGCGTGCAGCCTCTACGGGGTCGGTCCACAGGGACAACGCCGTTAGGGTTGTCGGGTTTTCCGGGCATGCGAAGAGATGTTTCGAGTCGTGAGGGGTCTCTCCGCATGCCGGACACTCATTTGGCACATCCGCATTTAGTCTACTCAGGTATGAGTTTAACCTGCTGCAGTAGCCAGAGCGAAGTTGGGCTATTGTTGTTCTTGTCTCCCGAGGCAAATGGAGCTCCGTCGTGTCAATGTCCGGTGTTTGTGTGCCTAGAACGGCATTCACAGGTCTAGAGTCTACATAACTCGAGACTGAGTCCCTGTGAATGCCGTTCAGGGCCTGTCGGTATGCTGACGGTAGAGGGCCTCGGTGGTAAGAATTTATTGTGGTGTCGGGAGCTGAAGACTTGCTCTAGCTGCTAGTCTCTTAACATTTCCTGGAATCCCGTCGCAAGCAGATTTCCCACGTGAGCTTGCAACAAAGTTCAATTCTGCCATTTCCTTGAAGGGATTTTCGTAATATCACACCCTTTAGTAAAGATAATATGATTTATTCATATTGTTTTTGTTTTTAACCGACTTCAAAAAAAAGGAGGAATATTTTTTTTATGTATGTTACAGCATAACTTTGGACCACGTCAACCGATTTCGATAATTCTTTTTAAATCGGAAAGGTAGTGTCTCAGAGGTGGTCCCATACTAATCTAGTTTAGATCCGATCATTGGATCATGAAAAACCAAGGTACTCCTAAATTTTATATGAGAATTGAAGTCCGTTTTGTTTTTTGCTTAAAAATTACTTGTTTACTACCTTTCCCGTTTCAAAAATATACAACTTCATAAAATTTCACTGTATATTTCGTCGCTGGAATAAAGAAACAGTGTAAATGCCATATACACTATTATTCGATAATTGTACCATTGGATAGACAATCCTTTAATCTATTAGAAACATCTTCAGTTTTCTTAAATATCTTTTTGGATCACGAATTTATTCGCGAAAAACTAAAATTTTATAATAACAGTGTAGGTACTACAATTGTTTACAAATAGTGTATGGTGCACTTGGACTATTATTAAGAAAATCCCAAAGAAATTCTTGTACTATTAAAATAACCTAGAATATTTTACATCATTATATTGCTGCTAACTTTCACAGGCAGCTTCAAAATGTTAATAATCATATAGTTTAATATCGACGTACATCAATTAATTTTTCCGAGTTTGCAACCAATATAAAATAGTGTACAATAATTTCATATAAAACCAGGGTACGAAAATAAACTGTACAAAACAATTCTCATTTGCTCATCGATCATCATATCATTTGTGGTTTTGTACAGTTTTGTACATAGTCAGAAACAAATTGTAAGATTCACTGTCATTTTCCCCAACGAGAAACGTTTGCTTTTCGTTTGTGACAATTGTTCCATAGGGTACGTTTTATATGTATGCAAACGTTTCAATAACGTGAAAAATTTTTTCTGTAAATTTTCATATCCAATCCAATTAAAAAACATTTTTATTTCTTTTACGCATGGCAGCCATTCGTTTTTGTATTTAGTGAACTCAGCCGTTTTGTTTTCGTATTGTACCGAACTGTTGAAGCAATAAACGAAACGAAATAGGAACGCACAATATAGTTTATTTTCGTACACTGTATAAAACTGTTCAAAGATAAAATAGTGTATAAGCAGATGCTTTCAGAAAAATGGGCTCAAATGGCATTTCTAAGTAAACATGGTACAGAATTTTTTTGTGAATTAACAGCTAAGGAATCAATAAAAAGTGTGGTGTATTTAAAATATGAATATTTTGAATAAGAAGCACACAATTAAAGTTTAGATTTAGTCGATTGGATTATAAAAACTTTTAATTCGTTTTTCTCAAAACTATACTTTTCATGTTACACTACCTCATTATTCCAAGGATTTATCATATAGCTCGAGCGTTAGACGATCTAGAGTCCATACGCCTAAGTAGCCAATTACGGCCATTTGGGTACTTAAAAGTTGACATTATAGACAA
>NW_023459743.1:0-1326 GCF_013731165.1 Rhagoletis pomonella | reverse complement strand
ATGCTTTTATGTAAAAATAAAGACAGTGTCTACACACACGCACCACAGTAACTTTTACTGTAGATTCACGGTAAAAATTACCGTGGATCCAAGGTAAAATTAAGTGGGTTATGTGTTGCCGGAGAAGTGGGGCAGAACTTCTTTATGCGTAGGCGGCTTTCGGCCGCGATTAGGGATTATAACCCTTACTACTCAGAATTCTCCTTTCTGTGTTGCCGGAGAAGTGGGACAGAACTTCTTTCTGTGTAGGCGGCCTTCGGCCGCTCTTAGAGATTATAACCCTTACTACTCAGAATTCTCCTTTCTGAGTTGCCGGAGAAGTGGGACAGGACAGAACTTTTTTCTGCGTAGGCGGCCTTCGGCCGCGCTTAGGGATTATAACCCTTACTACTCACAATTCCCCTTTCTGTGTTGCCGGAGAAGAGGGACAGAACTTCTTTCGGCGTAATTTTTACCGTGGCGCGTGTAAGTACACTCCCAAAAATAAAAATTTTTTAAAATGCTATAATCAAAAAGAAATGTTTACTTAATTTTTTTGTGTTTAATACGTTGCACATTAATGTAAAAAATGTATAATTAAGGCCCATAAGACGGAATAAACACATTTTTTTCCATCAAGTTTCGTTAAAAGGTTTCCAAGATACAGCACTTTAAAGAAAGTTTGTATGACGTTTTCTTAAAATTTAAGTCCAGTGTAAATAGGCAACCCTACGTCATATCTGCTGCACGTATATTCATGTCACCTAGACCTTCAATCGCTTCAGGAGTTCCGCTTTTCTTCTCTGGCAACACAGAAAGGAGAATTCTGCGTAGTAAGGGTTATAATCCCTAAGTGCGGCCGAAGGCTGTCTACGCAGAAAGGACTTCCGCTTCTCTTCTGCGGCAACACAGAAAGGAGTTGCCCTTCTCTTCTGCGGCAACACAGATCACTTTTTAAATATTTCCATGGAAAAATGTTTAAAGTTTTACATTGAAAAAAGCATTGCTACGTTCATTTCAATAGGCAGCAAATGCAGAGCGCTCTGAATATGGAGTAAAAGAGGACGCTCACAGCAACACCTTGAAAGAGCATGTTCGGAGAACTCCGTATATGGAGTAAACTCCCACGTTAATACTTCGAATGAGTGTTTTCGAAGCGAGCGGAATATGGAGTGAGAAGGGAGTCAAAGTGTTTTTTGTTATCTCTTTTTTTATTTAATCTGTGAATTGAAAAATAAATTTTCATTCAAGAATTAGCTGTTTGTCGAATATTCCGAATATTCCTGAAAAGGTACACCGCAAAAAAAAAACTGTTGACGTTATGGCAGTTTTAAATGCATTTAGAGG
>NW_023459742.1:0-50070 GCF_013731165.1 Rhagoletis pomonella | reverse complement strand
GCTGGTGTCTGATGAAAATAAATGTATGAGTGACGCTTTAATTGGAGCTTGTTTAAATCGCACTAGTTTTGGGCCAGACATTTGTTTAATTAGTTTAGATTTTTCCTACAGGGTTGCAGCTACAAGTGTGAGTGCGCTTATTTGCATGGGTCTTTAGGGGCGCAAACCAACTACAACGTGACTAGGATATCTAAACACTCAACGATGACGGTATTCGCATCATCGTCAAAAGTGAACACAAAAATAATGTAAATATGTACTTAGTTTTAATACAACAAAAATTTAAAAACGATTCCAATAAGTTATGAAAGAGTTGCAAATAGCGAAAGCGATATGCAAAAGGATTGCTAGCCGCAGCGGTGATATAACGCCTGGTTGCGGAGAAGGCAGCAGATACTCAATAACAAATCATCGAAGCGAACAACAATAGGCCGCTTGAGAGTGACGTAAAAATCACATGCACATTTGTGTGTGCAATATTTGGTGCATTCATAGATTCAACCAAGTAGCATTGCTGTGGTGGCGGCACCCATAACTCGTAACAATACAAAAACAATACACGTGAATCGGCATTTTGAAAGTTAACGTCGGAGTTTAATTTAAGGTGGCGTAAAAGTTATCCCCTTTTGTACATTCTTATGACAGATCGGCATAGGAAACCAAGTGATCCTTACATTTTAGACGTAAGATGTTTCAGCAGTTTTATGTAAAATACGACGGAGAAATCATCTGTGAAACATTTTAACCCTCTAACTCCCCAATAGCTGAGCCTTGTTTGCCCTTTTGTTAGGAAAGGGGGAAAAATACACATAAAACAGGGATTTAACGGGTTGAAATGTTTTACCAAATATTTACCTTTAAATTCTATTGAGTAAAGTTTTCTGAAGTAGGCCACCAAAAGTTGACTTTTCCATTTTTTTTAATTTCATTGGACGATTGATTTCGAAAGTTAACATGGTGTGGAATATTGTTACCAAAGCTTTTGCGCTAGTTTTAATTATTCGACGAGTTATTTGCAAACAATCTTTAAGGCTGGCTTTTACACTTTTTGCAATATTTCAGCAACCATTCATTCGAATGACATGATTTTTTGACAGGAATTAGAAAACTTATTGAGCACCAAAATTAGGTGGTCAGTTTGCGAAATTTTAATTTTTTTTATAAAAAAAATTAATTTTTAAAAACAATTGAATTTTTTACCAAAACTCTCATATACTTAGTGAAACAAAATCAGACAGCAGTATATGCGCTAAACATTGAAATGTATTTTCGTAAAAAAAAATTACGGTACGTTTGATTGACTTAAAGGCCCTTACCAAAAAATGTACCAAGTTTAAAAAAATGTAATACAAATGAACTGAGAAGCAAAAGGAAAAATAATTTGACAATTCTTGATTTGATACTTAAGTTTGGAAAAAAAAAAAATATTATTTGATAATTTTGAAATTTTCAAACTTAAGTATCAAATCAAGAATTATAAAATTATTATCTTTTTTTGCTTTTCAGTTCATTTGTATTATATTTATTTAAACTTGGTTAACTTTTTTGGTAAGAGGCTTAATGTCAAAATCAAAAGTAAAGTTATTCTTTTTACGAAAGTACATTTCAATGTTTAGCGCAAATACTGCTATCTAATTCTTTTCTAAGTACATGAGAAGTTGATAAAAAATTCAATTGCTTTTAAAAAAGTAAATTTTTTATAAAAAATTTTTTATAAAAAGTTTTCTAAGTGCTGTCAAAAAATCATAATATTCGAATGAATGGTGGCCCACTTCAGAAAACTTGACTCATTATAAGTCTCTGAACAAACAAACCAAAGCTCAAAGTTCATCTCAAATGCCATCAATAAGTCTAAACTGAAAATGTGATTGAGGATAAATTTTGTACATATTCCGAATTGGTGCTAAAATCTCCAAGTATACCGACGGATTTTATGGGGTTAGTGTGAACACATACTTAAAAAACAATCAGTTAACGCGAAATTCTTTGCAAATCAAAATACATTATAATGCGATAATGAGAAAAAACTGGCCAAAAAAGCTGTGCATGCAACAAAATTAAAAAAATTAAAAAAGGGCAATGTTCAGAATTTGTACACTTGTATTTACTTTTAAAATAAGGCAATACTTAAATATGTACTTAATGAGAAAAAAGAAAATATGGGTTTATTCCGTTTAGTAACCTTTTGAACAATAAAAAATAATATTCAAAATTAATGGGGTCAGCTTAATAGCAGATGCGTTGCGTACTTCTTTACGACAAGCATTTTCCCACTGGCTTTTGATAGGGTCGATATCCCTAATACCGACTTGAATAAATATGTTTGACGAAAAAAAAACAGAGCATGTGACATACAGTGAAAAAACTGAGACGCTCGCTCATTTTTATACCCGAGTGCACTTGCGCACAAGGGTGTTATAACTTTGTTCGCATAACGGTTGTTTGTAACAGCCAAAACGAATCGAGATAGATATAGACAAATGTATACATAAATGCTCAAAATGAAAAGAGAAATCGATCGAAATATGCAAAGCTACGATATTTCCGCCAAAACTGGTTCCAAATTGTTGAAAGTTGGTATGCGAAGTAGGAATTTTGGCATAAAATAAGACACCAAAAACTCGGTGTCTCGGTACCATTTAAGCTAATTTGCTCAAAATCGATAAATGCAATGACCTCTTAGCAGAAAATAATACTTAGGGTTTTTTTTTAAATGGGCATGGCCTAGTTATGCCCACATATGTGTATCTCGGTAACCGGTTTATCAATTTCTACCAAACTCGGCACAATTATCAACCTTAGCGCAAAAAAGCAATATGCCGAACAATTTTGAAAGCGGACTAGAATTACTGCCACTTACCATATAACGATAAATTTCAAAAACACGAAAACTCCCATTTTTCAATAACTGAAGACGCCAACTTACAACAATCACTTAACAAGACACAAGATTATTGATTTTTGTTAAATGGACGTGACACTGGCCACTTATGTCTACGTAAGTGTATATCGATAACCACCTTACCGATTTCCACCAAACTTGGTCCAATTAGTTCAATAAATCATAGCATATTATCGAACTGTTTAGAAAAATACTCTTGGTTATCATGCAGTATACTGAATGGTGAAAAAACGATATTTAATATGTGCGCCGGGTATATAATGTTCGATTTCGCTCGCCCCTTTACTTGTTTATTTTAAATTTTTTCATTAAAAGAATTTATTTTCATCAATAAAAATTATTTAAATGAACAAAATAATCACCGTTGCGATATTCTTAAAAGTCACAGTGCAGGTTTGTAATTGAATATATAAAAGTTTGATCTTTATATGCTTTTAATTTCATTCCGCTAACGTTTATAGCCTGGAGATTTAGCGTGAAAAAAAAAAAATTGATCGAGCGCCCCAGTTTTTTTTTTTAGTTTACTGTAAGTATGTTAAAAACAAAAGGAGCGATAATGTATTTAACACCTGTGACCCAAGTGAAACAGGTTAAATTGAACACACGCTCGTTTGCTGGATTAACGTTCTATTTAATTTCCAATTTTGCCTACAAATTGCTGCCAGCCCACCTTTTATGTTGTGCCAAAAATTCGTAACCCCAGCAATTAATTGTGTCACATAAAAATTGGGAATACATGAGCAAATCACACGAGTTGTTTTTTTAGTGTCAGTCGATTCTTTCGCTAGAAAAAAAACGCTAAAGCATTTATTTCAATTAATGGAGTTATAGAAATAAGTTCAATAACAAATAATAAAGTATTTGAACAGTTTTAGCCTTAAAACGTTTATTTAGGCGAAAAGTACAGAAATGATTCATTTTGCATTGTCCCTCGAAAAAATCATAACTGCTTTTTTTTAAAGACCGAATACAATATATTTGTAATTGTATCGATTGAGGTTATTTGGAGCTTACTTTTTCGATGCTAGTCACACCTTTTAACCGAACGATAAACAGAGAAAACGGACCCATTTTAATTTGGGTTTTATTTGATTTACATACATATAAGGGCTGGTCCTTATAGTGATTTCTTTAGAACAGTTCAAAGATATCAAAAAAAAATATTAATTAATTTTTACGGTATATTATTGGTTTATTAAAAAGACAAAACATTCCCACTATCAATAGAACAAGATTTAAGGGCCTGAATGGTAAACGGATTGTTCGCACCGCCACTCTCTGAGGATACTTTGGCTTCTGAACGATCACCGTGCGCGTTTTCCGATCCTCAGATGCGGCCTCGTCAGAAATGACAATTTTTTGACCTAAACTGTTGTCCAATACGTTTTCATACTTACCCAACGTTAACTAAGCGTAAAGGGATTCATTTCGTTCCGCGGAGATATAATACTGACTTTCTGTCAAGATTTCCAGTCAAATTAGCATATGATAAAAAACACACCCTGTACATATGTATCAAACCGATCATTCCCTATACCGAAAACTTATCCTTATTTTGATCAGTTGGCTCACAGGTAGTACTAAAGTAATCGATCTCAAAATTAATGAATTTAAAGGCATAATTTAAACTTCTGCACTCTGTGTGTTACAATCAATTCCTCTCCATAACTCAAACTATTAACAACTAATTAGAGTGAAAATAATTAAAAAAATAAAACTTGTTTTCTCTGATAACGCTTTGCGCCAATAGCAGATGTTGCAAAATTAAATCAAATAAAAAAAAAAACATTACTTTTAAATATATTTTTATGGGTAAATGCACAAATTGGAGGCTGGTCTTAAATAGAACAGATGCTGGAAACACTTACGCAAAACTCAAAATAAATTAAGCAAAAATATATAATTGTAGCGCAAAATGTTTATACACCTATACCTATACAATTAATGAATTACGATATTTGTAAATAAAGTACACATACAACTCATATGGTTAGTTTATGACATTGCTGGATAATCGCTTATAAAATTTTATTAAAAGTATATGTTTATGTTTATTCTACATACAAATATAAAGTTATTACCAATTGCCATGATCTGGTTTATAGGACGTAAATTAGATAAATGCAAAATTAATTGGAATACATAAATAAATATAACGAATGTAGGTTGGGCGATTTTGCGCTCGATTTTAGAAAACATGTAAATGTGTCATATTAATGAAAATTTTGCCGAAAAGTGGAAAACTGTTTTAAATTACTTGCACTAATTTTTTTATTTATTGTGTTGGCCGCTGCTCTCTGGCCCGAGCATCATCTAAAAAGTTTTTTCTACATATTTACATATTTTAGTCAAAGAATACTAAAAGGGCGTACCTCGGGCTATTAAAGTTTCGATTCTAGTGCTAAATTAAAGTTCACATTTTACAGGACATTTTCGATTTGGCTCCTATAACTGAAGTTTCATTACCTCAGGTTCATCTGTTACATTTGGTCTAAAACACATTTTTTTTTGTTTTTGAACTAAACTCGACGTAGTAGAAAGCTTTTCAGATCAGATTCGTTTTCAGCGATGAAAAATCCATAACATAAAGCTGCATTTACTTGAGGCGATTTTCTACAACAATTCAATACTGCTGAATAAGATCGCTCGTATAAATGGCGATTCAAAAATTGCCTGACACAAAGTAAAAAGCAGAAAGCAGGTCAACTTTTGGAGGCGATTGTCGCTTGCCAAAAAATCACCTCATGTAAGCCTAGGCCAAAAATTGAATCAGAAAAAAAAGTATTTTTTTTGCGATCAGTATAACATTTAGGACATAGCAGGAAAAATGAGATGGCGGACGAGCTCCCAAGGAATGTCACTTCCCTTCTACTTTGGAAGAGCTTAGACATGCCGCTCGACACCTACGTTGAAGCGGGTGCAGGATGGGGCTTGAAAAAAAGATCAAGAGAGAGCTCCCTATGCTGAGCAGAAAGATATTTCCTTAGCCATGAGTCTGCCCCTTAAATAGGTAATTTAATTATTATATTAAGAACTAAGATAGATATCGGGATGAAATTTTGCACAAATTATGTCTGAATGACCACGCCTACCAACCATATAATTAAAAAATCCTTAAATTTTTCGTCAATTTCTGGTACATTTTTTTAACCACTTGCGCACGGTTATAGATACCTGCATACCTAAAACTTTTTTAACTATTTGGGACGAATTAAAAAAATATATGTATAAAAAAAAATCGTTAAAATAGTGAAAATCGGCAATAAAAAAACGGGTTTTTGAAGTTTTCTCGAAATCTAGGAGGTATATTGGCCAAACTGAATTCAAATTCGGATTCTGCGGGTCGAAATACACAACCATAGGTAGGTCCGGTCAAATGCACATCACACTATTTTTTTTTTTGTGTGCCGGTGTTATTAGTGCGAGAGCTTCTTCAGGCGAAATACCTTTAGTACTCTTCTTTGCCAATATGACCGTCTTAATAGCATTACCTCTTTCTGGAGAAGCACTTAAAAGTTCATTAAGTAGCGTAGCTCGAGATCTCATTTTTAGTTCAGTGGCTAAAAAGAAATACATCTGGTTCGATAACTTTCGAAAGCTCTTTATTTTAACTTTTTGGCAACAATCTTCAAAACTTTTAGCTGGCCTACCAGCAGAAAATGTCGGCTTACCAAACTTAGAACACACAAATTGTGACAAGTCTATTTCAAATTCGAGCCAATCCTTATTTGCAGTAACAACCCGCTCTCTTTTTCGGAAAACTTTTGTCCATTTTAGGTCCAAATTCTGAATTAACTTCGCACGTATGATTTTAATTTAACAAATTTGATTCTATCACTACATCCTAAACTGATATTCCCTGGTACAAAATCCATTATTCCATCAAGTCTTTCATTTTTAGGGGTCGACAGCCAAAAATCAAAAAATGCCTGTCTTGAAATTTTAGGAGTCATTTTGAAAATTGAAAATAAATGTATGGGTGCCGCAGCTAGCCGCAGAATTTTTGTGTGGATTCTATTAGTATATACATCAATTGAGAGAATAAGTATAGTAAGTGATCTATATTCCGCCATATAAGAAGAAAAAAATAATAATTTGGTACTCACCAAAAAGATTACAACTTTATCAGCTCCAAAAAAATATGTGCGTCCACTTCGGTAATAATTTTTACATTTCCTGAATTTTATTACTTAAAACAATGACGGAGAAAGAAATGAAGTTAAAACAAAGTTTCTTTAAACAAGTTATTGAGCCTTAAAAATACTCAGTTTTCGTTGCACGCACAATTTCATTTCTCACTTATTGCTTATTATGACTTTTGGATACCGTTATGTTTATATGTAGCCAAATTTTTTCAAACAAAGTTGTATTTACTCTTAAGTAGACAATATTCTTGCATATTTGATAAAAATTTTGTTGAAAAATTACAAACAAAAAATTTAATTAAATTACCCTAGCTTTGCACATTGGACCACTGTGCAACGGTAAGATATTCGGCTTGCAATGACTTCTGCTGGAGTTGCAAACGGCAGAAAGAGCCTGTAGGGCACTTGCTTTGCGAATGTCCCACACTTTGGATGAGGATACTGAGGTTCATAATCAGGCTTGCGAGGTTCACGGTTTTTGTTCTGTTTAAATACACGCATACACAACCCCACCATTCTATTTTTCCACCCGCCATTTATTCTCTCGCAAACTAAACGTGTCCGTCCGTTTTTTTTGGGTTTCTGAGTTAGCAACCCTGTTCATATATAAGTGAAGGAACCTTTGGGGACCTGAGTGATGTTGTGGGGTTAAAAATAAGTCGAATGCCCAAATTTGTCAATATATTTGTTTATATAAAATATGTGTAGGTATATAGATCCTCTGCGGTATCATAACGGCCTTGATTGAGGGCCTTAGTGTGCTGGTATCAATGTCTACCAGCAGTCACTTCAACCTAACCTAATCTAAGTATACACGCAAGGATGCAACAATTACAAACCATATTTTTTGTACATATTGAACCAGTTATCAACTCATTTGCACCACTTTTCTTAAGAATCAATCATTAATTAAAATGAGAAAAAAAGTTTCCTGCAAGCCTACATTTAACGACATGAGCCCGGTTCCTCGAGAAAAATAATGTATCTATAGAATGAGGTTTATTCGCATTTGTTCTTTCACTCATTTAATCATTTCGACATTTTTTATAAACAAAGCTGCGAGTATTGGTAGAGAAAAAATTCCACGAAGACTAAAAGTTCAAACGTTGCATTACTAAATCAATTTTATGCATCACTTAAAAGGAAAGCAAGAACAGATTTTCAAAAAGTTCATTGCAGCACTAAAACTCTTCACGAAGCGAAAACACACAAGGCACCTACAGATGTAGTACCAACATTAGGGTGGTAAAAAAGCAAAGTCGGAATTTTAATGCCCTCACCCCCTACGATTGTTCTATACCGAAAAAATTACATATACCCTTGCTTTTTATTTTGAAATCAAAAAATATTTAGAGTTCGCTCAAAGCGCTCAAAGTTTTCCATGTATTTCATATGGGGAAAAAACTATTTTTCGTAGAAATGGTATACAATTCTTGAAAATCAATATTTTTCGATCGGAAACCTTTTCTCTTCAGAAGACTTTCCGTAATAATATACAATTATTTATTTAACCATTTTTTACTACTAACTATTTTTTATAGGACCCTTACAAAACCCAAAAATTGCAATAGCGGCCCTCATAAAAATCGCTGGTATTACAAAATTTTAAAATAAACAATTGGGTGTTAATATTGGAAGTCTCTTGAAGAGAAAGTAAAGTTTTCTGATCGAAACATATTCATTTTCAAGAATTCTGTACCATTTCTGCGAAAAATGTTTTTCCCCATATCAAATACATGGAACACTTTTAGAGCTTTGTGCGTCCTCTACATATTTTTTAATTTCAATATAAAAAATAGAGATATAATTTTTTCTCTACAGAACCATCCTTGAGGGTGAGGGCATTCGAATTCAGACTTTACTTTTTCCACATGCATTTTTGGACCACCCCAACCTACATGCATACATTGAATTACAATGCCAAAAGCGAAGAATCGGCATAAATATACACTATACAGATGCATGTACATATCCCACACGTTCATCGAAAGTGCATTAACTCAGAATATGTTAATATTTTGATTATGCATTAAAAAAATTTCAGATGAGAATTTGTTCCAAAAAACTACAGATCGGGAAATTTTGAAATAACATGAATTTGAGAACGCGTGCAATGTGAATGTATATATTTATGTATAAACATACCTATGTATATATCGCACCCCTAGATCTAAAGTGCGATCAACTCAAAAAAATTTTTGGGTGATTTTTTTGCATAAATCAATTCATAGGACTCACATCCAATTAATGGAAATATTTTTTTATTCACGATTATATACATTAACTAAAAAACTACTGTAATACTTGTTTTTGTATTAATTGCGTTGAATCTGTACGATCCACAAGCAGTTAAAATTCCCTCTCTGAATTTTGAGTTAGCTCACTTTAGATCTAGGAGTGCGATATGTACGTACTATGTAGGTACATGCATCTGTAAAGATACAATAAAAAGATGTCAACAATTTCGCTGACACGTTTCGTAGAAATATAATCAAAATGTTTTGTGTGTCAAAGAATTTTACAGACAATCGAGCACGCGATTCGCTTTTCACGATAACGACACTGATGATAATAAATAAAAGAAAATCCACAGCAACAACAGTGTTAAATTTGTCGTGAATTGAATACATAAAGATTTTAGCGACGCGCGACTGTTGTTAATTTGTTAATGAGTAATCAAAATTTAAAGTGAAATGCTTTCCATTTTTGAAATTTCTCATGAATCTAAAGATAGGATATAGCCGCATGAATATAGAATAAACGAAAATAATACTGGCTAGAGTCGGTATCTTTGTATGTTCATACGTACTTAAGTGTGACAGAGCATACTAATTGAGAATTTTGGAAGCATTGCAAGGCTTGGCAAATTTATGAAAATATGTACATTAGGGCGGAGTAATTTGTTCGGAGCATAATTTTCGAAGAAAGTCTATAGCATATTCAAATTCTACGATTAATTCTAAGCAAAAGTGGCGAACAAACTAGATAACAAAAATGGCGTTTGACCCTCCCAATTTCAAAACAAAAAGCAGTATATTGTAACTTTTTTGGTCGAAATTTATTTTTCATTGTACCAAATAATGCATGATTTTCTATTTTCTCCGTTTTGAGAAGTCGTTTCTTAAATATGAAGAAATCACAAAATTTTGTAAATGAAAAATTAATTTCGTTCGGAAAAAATTAGAATACACAGATTTTTTTTTTTTAAGTTAGGAGGGGCTTCGTCCTAATGGATGTATGCATATGAATGCGTGCGCCGAAAAATTAAACTTTTTGAGTATACATACCACTCATTTCTTGGTAACCACTTACATATTATTGAAAAGTCAACCTTAAAAAAAGGAGAATGGGTAATTGTATGCAGCGCAAGCTAACCAAGACACAATTGGGTGGTTCACAAGGTGTCGTACGTGTCGTATTGTCGTATGTTGTAAAGTTTTTAACGGCTAAATAAATGTTTAGAGGACTTGAAATCACCACCAACTATTTTTTAACGGTGTGAAATTTCATAATAAAACTTTTGTGTTAGTTTGCCAATTCCTTAAATATAGTTTTAGCCGTTTAAAGTTTATGACATACAACAGTACGACAGTATACAACACCTTGTGAACTCCCTAAATAATACACTGATACAGCTGATGATGTTTAGTGGATCAGTGAGGAAAATCCAAGCTAAAGTGTTCTAGGAAAGTATGTACATGTGTACAAATATACGAATATATTACTATACATATGTAAGCATTCGTATTTATATGTATGTACATATGTGCCCTTCATTCACCCAGAATGATGTTTTCCTGGTACAACAAAGGGCAGATAGGAAGTATATATCTGCTACAGATTCAGTGAATTTAAAAACGTATGAAATTCGATGAAACCAAGTACATACATACATACACAACAACTATGTATGTATTTACAAACTTGCAAGAATTTGCAGCGAATTCCGGCAAGTCCAATGTCAAATATATGTATGTTCTACATACGTGAAGGCACGATCTACTTGATGTGCATCTTAACAGAACGGGTTTAAATTCTGTTGCATTTACAGTGCAGTTTATAATGGGGAATCCCAAAACGGGATCAGTAGGAAATCGTAAGGGAACTGATGTCTTATTTAGGGTTTTCTCCTTTTTGTTGAAAATAAATATGTATACACATTTAAGTATGAATGTATGTTCTTCAGTGATTAATGCATGTTTTCGCTTTTAAAGTCATTAATTTAACTCTTGACATTTGCTTATTGCGTTGACTGTGCCAATGGGTGCAAAAATGGCTCCACTAAAGCTAAAGAACGACAGTGCATATACATATGTACATTAGACTGCATCACTCTCCATACAAAAAGAAAGGTACTGTTTTTTCATTGAAATTATTATATTTTAGGATTTGCACCAAAATATTTTGGAAAAATATTTAGATTTACGTGAGGTGGACCGATTTGAAAATACTTCCAAAAAATTTGTTTTTTATGAATAAAAATAGCTTTTTAAAGTATTTTGGCAAGTAATCCCGGGATTTTCGGGATTTGTAATTTGCGCTGATGGCAATAATAGAAACTCCTTTTCTTGACCAGTATTGGCTATATTTATTTTTTTATTTAATGATTAATATTTTTTTATAAATGTCTAGCTAATTATACATATAACACCGCGCGATAGTAAATTTTAAACACAAATATCAATATATTCGCGAAACCATGGGCCAAATATAGTAAAATTGCGTTTTTGGTTTTTCGCTCTGACGTCAGTAATTTAAAAAATGATTTAAAAAATTCTGAGAAATGTGCTTAGACAAGAAGTATGGGTATAAAATTAATGAGGAAATCCTGTAGAATTTAAACAGATTCAAGATTCTGGTGCAGAAGGGCTGGTAAATATTGATAATAAAAAAAAAACGCCACTTTAAATAAAAAATAGGTTTCAAACCCATTTATTATTATTTATTTCATGGTAGGAGAGCTTCTCAAATATAGAAGCAATTTTTTCGATTCAAGTTGTTGAAAAGTAATGAATATCTAAACCCCTGAATATAAAGTACCAAAAGTACAAGACAAGACAATTAGAAAAAATATATATTTTTCTTGGTGAATTAAAATTTTTTGTCATGCATATCTTCGGCAATTACAGTCGGATCTTAAGGTATGATACATATATCAATGGATTTGTCTCTAACCCACCACATTTCAGTTCTTATCACTATAATGTCAGTAAATTAAAGCTCTCCAAAATGATTAAGCTCTGACGAAAAAAGTATTGAAAGTGTTCCAGTAGTACTATTTGAAGTTCAAATTTTGAACTATTGCCGAATGTAGGTGTCACTGAAAGAAAATTTTTTTTCAAAATTGAATTGCAAAAATACTCTAGACTCAGGGGTATACGGCGAACTTTTTTGGTTTGCTTGAAAGGTGGTACGCCTCTTTTCTCATATATATTGATTTCGGTGATGTGCAGAAATGTTTTACTAAATACTGAGTGCAAATATATTTAGGTATTTATGTTATAGTAAATAATCAAGTACTATGTAGTTTAGATGTCACAAAATACCGAGCAAGATAGCGCTTTCATACTTTAAATGTGCTTAGTACTTTAAATTCCTAAATGTATTTATTTTTTTTTTCACAAGACTAAATACCAGAGCTGCAAACAGGTTTTGAACCGAACGTATTTAAGCACACTCACCATCGAATTCCGTGATCTCAAAATCAAATTTCGATTCGAGTGTGATTCGTGGCTCTGTTCTTGTACCCGTGCAATTTTTTTTGGCTCGAACAACTGGACCGAACCGCGTCGATTTTTGAAGCAGTTTGCAACCCTTCTAAATACTGAGTATGAGTAGTACAAAAGCAGTTAGTATTTTTGACTGCATACACGAGAGATTTTTGAGCAAATCGACGGCTGAGTAGAAGATCGCCCTACCTCGGCTGCCAGTTCGAGATAGCTGGTTCTGGCACCAAATGCTGAGATTGGTCGATCTTTTGCTCAGCCAACGAAATGGCGCAGAATTACTCGCTACACCATGCTTCATATTGTGCACAAATTACGTGCAAAATCTTGTAAGGTATCCGCAGATGAAAACAATGTTCATTTCTACATTTTGGGAGAAAATTTAAAATTAAAAACGAATCGTCTGAAAAATATCGTTTTTTTTATTGTGAAATTTTTTTTAGTAAACTACCTATATGTAAATAAGTATGTAGTTATATAAAATGTACCTAAGTAATATATATAGTAGATATACATACATATGTATATAGTCTTTTTTATTTTTTACATGCAACATTAGTTAATTTTAAAGCGGTTTTGTTCAGCGCTTTACTTACCTTTTATCGTTTATCGAGAATTTTAAGTTATGGTTGAGGTCAACCTACAACATCCGCCCTATTGTATGTAAAACATACGCTTTCAAATGCAAAAATTCTTAAAAATGCATAAACACAAAAGGTTTACTCGCCAAATGTAGGCATGCACTGCTTCGTAGACAAGTACATACTAGATACATACATATGTACGTACATAACAACATACACATGTTTATATTTTTATGAATGAAATATAGTGCACTTGCATACGTACAAATGTCAATTTAAGTAAACATAAGTGTATACATATGTAATAGTACATAAGTAAATGCAAGCAATTTTGTGGCTATATATAAAGAATTCACCATTTCGGGAACAATCACTTAACGGCCATACTGTGAGTGTCATTCATGAATGAACGGGTCCTTAACTCATGACTATAAATATATTGAATGATGAACACAGTAGGGAAAACACATATCACCGCAAAAAACTTTAATTAGCGATTATTTAAAATGCAAATTTTTTGGCAAAACAAAAAGTTTTAAATAGTATTTCACCAGCTATTTTTACTTTTCTTGGCTTACGTATTTTACGTTTCAAAATTATAACCAGGGCTGGTAAAATTAGGGCATACAAAAAATAGATTTTAAGCGCTTTAAAAAGCTCCATAAATAAACAAAATATGTATTTCAATCCTTTAATATTTTTATTCCATATGATCGCAGTTACAGTATAAATTACAATAAATTTTTTTTATTTTAAATTAATAATTTATTATTTTATTTTAAATTTTTTTAAATTTTTTAATTATCAATCAAAAATTACCTCTATGGTCATTTACATTTATTTTTTTGAATAAGTCCAAAAACTGCGTTCCACACCCGTAGATCCACATGGACAAAATTTAAATAATCTTGATTCTGTTGGGAATTATGTCGAAATAATATGGTATTCATATTCAAAATAATTTTCGGTCGAATATCTGTCACAAAAGCTGCAACTAACTTTACAATTGACTTTATTTTGAGTATAAATTAAGTAACGTTAATGGCTTTTTTCGAGTTCAAGCATAGTATTCTGTTCCTGTTTCATGTAAAAAATCTGTCAAATTGCATACAAAACTTCTTTCTGTGAAATAAGTGTGAAATTCCACAACATTTCCTCAGGAAAGTAGAATTCTATTCACGCTGTGAAATAGCTTGCAACATGTTGGCAACATGAAGCTATGAAGCAACACAATTTTCATAGCAATTTAAAATACACATGTACATTTTAAATTTTGTGAAAACTAACAGTTTATAGAATTCAGTATGAACTCCAAGAGAATGGCTCGTTTTTAATAGTTTGATAAATATTTTAGTAAGCGAACTAATGTTTGTACATAACGGTATAAGCAACAAGTATGATTGCAAAGGAATAAAGAAGATTTAAAAATTTTCAAAAACTAACAACACTTAGCGAGATTGTTTAATTAAATTTTTTTAACAGTGAAATCAGACATCGTAATTAACCAAATAAAAAACTAATTTATTATTGTATTTTTTTAAACTCTCCTTCTCTGCTTATTATTTCAATTATCAAAATCATCGCCATAATTACTTTATTGCTCTCGCTTGAAAGTAATTTTGCTATCTGACAGTTCTAAAGGGTTTGGTCTGAAAATCGCTGGAACAACTACTTTGAGGAATTATTCCATTTTGTGGGTTTTCGATAACAGCAATTTATTACTTTCTTTGGTATTTTAATGAAAAGTGGTCGATTGTGAAAGAAACTGTCAGCATTATTGTTGGATATTTGTTAGATGGCTACAGTTGATGACGTAAATGCAGGCAATACCTTTATAAACTTTTCACATGACGATGATGACCATGATTTTGAAAATCAAAATAAAAAGCAAAAAGAAGGAAAGTTTGAAGAAAAAGCACTCACAAAAAATTAGTAAATTTGAAAAATTTGTTATGACATTTTTTATTTTATAATGAGAGTTTTAAGAAAAATTCTGAGTATGCAGTTTTGTGCACCGTTTTAACAAAGAACTCGATCAAACGTACTGTATGAAAGAGCAAGCCGCGATTTATTGCATTCCCGAATAATTAAAGAAAAGATCGCGATTTTTCATGCTCAATTAAGCGGAAGGCTACTATATTGTATTTTCGCACTTTCGCTTGGTTGTGGTTACGTGCAACCAACGGAAAACGAAAGCCTTTATAACAATAATAATAACACTTTTGGGTATTCGCTAACACGAAAATAAATACAGACAAGAAATTGTGTCTGACTTGGCAAAAGTAAGGTATCAGCGCTGAACAGCCGTCGTTGAATGCCCTATATACAAATGTATGTAAACCTGTGTATATGTATGAATATTAGAAAATTTAAAGGCCACCCTTTCCATATTAGGCATGTGCTTATTCGCACATCAGCATCCGCACAAAACGCCAGGAAGCCATTGAGCTAATGGATTTATAATATGCTAACAGAAAATACTAACATAGTATGTATCCATATGTATATACTACATTAGACCGTATCAAAAAAAAAACGCCGTACACTCCTTAGTCTAAAGTAATTGTGGAGGCAATTTTGGAAACAAAAATTATTTTCTGTGCGAAAACTCGGCATTAACAGTTAGATCTTAAAATTCCAGGAGACAATTTTCATTCAGCTTAAGTACCCCATTCTAGTACGTCCTTAGTTCTTACCACACTAATGTCAGTAAATTAAAGGTAGCCAAAAATCATTAAGCTTTTGCTAATAAAATTATTCCAGTAAAACTATTTAAAGAAAATGATTGCCGAATGTATGTAGGTGTCACCGAAAAATATAAAAAAATATATATATAGGTTCGACCAACAAAAAATACGGATTTCCACTGGGTATTGTAATGACAAAAAATGTATGCCACTCAGTGTTGCCGTTGTGCAACTTAAGGAGCAATTTTATCCTTTTTAAGCGCCAATCCCCTTTGACCCGACTTTTGGAAAATTTTGATTTTTGACCCTTTTCCAAAATTACGTACGACTTTCAGGGGCGCACCCAGGAATATATTTTGGAAGGGGTTTTCACCTCTAAAGATATATCAGCAGAAAATACTGAAAATTCGCTTTATGCAAATGTTATGTACAGTATGTAATAATTAAATTAACTTTTTAAAGTTTCATAGATTACACTTTATTTACATAAAATTCAATAATCATTTTTTATTATTTCTAATACGGATAAAATTAACTGAACTTGTGTTTTTATTATGTATTTAGCTCATTTTGGTGGAACGAATTCGAAGTTGGCAAATTAAATCTTAGAATCCTTGTTCAGCTCATATCAGTGGTAAACTCTTTTAGGCTGTAAAGTGTACAACACAACATTAATAGAGTATGCATTGCATATTTTTAGGACAATGTTTTCATTCTATCAAAATTTCTTAAATCAGCTAGCAGCTCCCAAGAAAAAAATGCTCGTTTATTTATTTCTTCTAGAAAATTTACAGCAAAAGCAAAGTGCTTGTTCAAGCAACAGAAATAATAAAAAACTAGTGAACCCGCATGGCGTCAAAACGCCAACATTTAATTAAATTTTTTAAACAGGTGAAACCCTATTCCAAAACCTCTAAATATATTCCTAATGATTAATCTAAACCATTTCTCAGTGATGAGATGTCTCGCATGGTATCGGTTTTCATTTCATCAACTTTCAAATCTCCCTGTAACTTCAAAAAATAAAACCTGTGCACATCTATGTAGAATCCCAGTTCTTTAATTTGACTTCTCATTTTGGAAATTCGAAATAACGTTGCAGATGTGATGGCCTTAAAAAAAATAGTTGGCAACTCTAATAAAAAATATTATCAGCCTACATAGCGAAGTAATATAAAGTGTGCCAGGTAGCAATGACATTCTATTTCGGTACTCTTACTTGACAATTTATTATCACAAACTTTTCTTTGATTTGACTTTCACGTTAACCCTTTTCAGTGAGAACTTATGAATTTTTTCGATTTGAATAAAAAAATCAACAAAATATGCCAAGAAACTCTTGCCGCTTGCGCAAAAGCACACATAGCGTCGCAGTGCTGTCGTTTTCAGTCCAGAAGGATTTAAGCCAAAATAGGACAGAGATGTGCAGGGGTAATGCCAGAATTGAAAAAGCGAATACCAGAAACTAAAGAAAATATAATAACAAAATCAAATTTTGCTTTCAAATACGAAGACGTCAGTTACTTGCTACACTTTATATTATTTCACTATGACCAGCCTATAGTTTTCTTAAAACTCTTTTGTTTGACACTAATATTTCGATATTTCGTTTATGTATCTTTCGTATAAGTAAAACAAATTCGACTTTTCAAACAGGGGGCAACCCCTTTAAAAGTATTTTCAAACTAAAATCTTTCGCCTGGCATTGTTGTACATATTTCAATTAACTGATGAATTAAGTTGAATTTATATTTTTTAAGCACATGGCAACTCTCCTAAATACAGTTTAGAAATAAATTATTTTCAAACCCATTTCCATGGATACCCATCTTTTGACAATCCATTTAACTTATTAAATAAGAGCTTAATTGTTTCAACGAAAAAACCCAAATATCCAGCTTAAAGATTTCTTAACACCCGTTCTTTTAATAACCATATTTTAAAGATTCATGTAACTTATGTATATTTAAACGAAGTACCACTTTCGACCCTCTTAAAAATTATTTTCGAACTAAAATTTCCTAAAATATTTTTCGTCTGAGATTGTTATAAATATTTCACGTAACCGATGAATTGAGTGGAAATTTATTTTTTAAACACGTGACAATCCTCCTAAATATAGTTCTTAAATAAAGGATTTTGAACTAATTTCCGTTGGTAACCATCGGTTAGTAATTCATTTAACTTATTAAATAATTTTAGTTTAGCCCTTTAAACTGGGGCAAACCTCAAACACATCAAAAATGTTCTAAATTGTCAAATTAAGTATTTCTTGAAGCTCTTTCATTTAACATCCATCGTTAATATTTTATATAAAAAATAGTTCAATTAGACTTCTCAAATAGGTGGTAACCCTATTCAAAATATTTTTAAACACCTACCTTCTTAAACCTCTTTTGTATGACACCCATATAGCAATACCTCATTCACTTGCTAAATTCGTTTAATTAAAATTGAATTAAATTTTTTTAACATGTGGCAACCGTCCTATACGTAGTTAAGTTATAGAGCCTTTTCAAAACCATTTCATAATTAATAATTGATTTAACTTTTTAATTAATTTGAGTTTAATTTCTTAACAGGTGGCAACTTTTTTCTAAAAAGTAAAACCTTCTTCAACATCCACACCCTAAGCCCTTAAATTTGATACCTCACTTTTGAAAATCGACCGGACGGTGCGGATCTGAGCGCATTGATTAGTAAATAACTTGAGTTTAATTATTGAACAGGTGGCAACTCTTTTCGAAAAAAGGGCCTTGAACCCCAAAACCCACCCCTTGAGTGCGCTAATGGCACATACATACAGTGCCGGGCAAAACTGTAACATGGTGTAACACTTTTTACTTCAGTCATCGCTATCTTTCCAAGTTCTAACGACTTTCATACTTTTGTTGTACGTTATTATTGGTACACCTGTACTACTGTACTGATTAACTATATTATTTACTGGCGATTACTTCTTCAATAAATTACAATACAGAAAAAAGTCATCTGACTTCCAACTAAGTAAAAAATAACTGTAAAATGCAAAACTGAGAGTGAGTGCAAAACTGTAACATCAGCCTTAATTTACATTTTTGTCTGCTGGTTTTATTATTGTTGTTGGATTGACTTCAAATCATTATGAGAGAGGGAGTAGGGATGTACCAACAAGAATGTACAACAAAAGGATGAAAGTCGTCAGAACTTGGAAACAGCGGTGGGTGAATTAAAAAGTGTTACACCATGTTACAGTTTTGCTCGTCACTGTATATGACTATTTTTATTAACGACATTGCCATTAAAACCCCTGTCATTTAAGTAATAATAATAATAATGGATTGGCGCAAATGTTAGTGCTTGGCCGAGCTTCTGCTCCGATTTGTGGCGTGCGCCTTGATGTGGTCACACAAAGGGGAGGGACCTACAGTTTTACGCCGACTCCGAACGGCGATTGTATTTTTATGATATTTAAGTTGTTTTTCATGACAGAAATACACTCGGAGGCTTGCCATTACCTGCCGAGGGGTGACCGCTGATAAGAAAAAACCTTTCTTCTAAATTTTTGTGATGTTGCTTTGACCAGGGCTTGAACCCAGGCGCTGCGGAGTGGAAGCGCACACTGCTTACCACTACACCACAGCGGCCGCCTGTACTTTTGTTTCTTTCCTATAGCTTTTAAAATATTGGAAAAAACGCAATTTTTTGACACTTTGAGCTCGTTTTTCTCCAAATCTGAAGCTGATGGAATCGTAATCAGCGCAAAAAAGGCAATCAAAAACAGCTTCAACATTTGCCGCAACAAAGTTGTTTCCCTTGTGTTAATAATAATAATAATAATAATAATAACTTATTATTATTATTTTCTAATTGCCCCGCAAAAATACTTGAGAGTCAGGGTGTCGGCGAACTTTTTTTGTTTGCTTGCAAGATGGTACGCTCTAATGTACAAAATATGTACTGTATACATATACATACATATGTATTTATTTATATGGGGCTATTTGTATTGAAGATTTTCCACTCGGTTTATTCTTATTCTTCCTGCCAAACGTTTGATTGCTTGGCTAAATTGTGTAAAATTGTTTTGGCAATTTTCACCATCGCAATATGGGGGTTTAATACATACAAACATGGCAAACATACATACATACGTTCGTACGTACGCATATGTTGGTCTTTTAATTTGCTTATCTGGCTAGAACGAGAGCATATTCTGATGCATGGGCATCGTTTTGGTTGATTACCATGGCAATTTTAATCCAGAAAGTTGGTCAAATGAAAAATTGGATGTGCAAGATAACCGCAAGTCATTTGTGAGCCAACAATGAATTAGATTCAATTAGATTCTTGCGGGCATAAGAATTAATATTTGCGCATTTGCGGCAATCTCGAAATAACACTTTTCAACCCAAATGTAATTTCTGATCCCCAAATCAAAGTTGTCGGAGATTTTCAGTGAAGTTTTGGCAATGGCAAACTTCCGATTGTGTTTTGGTACGAAAAATACGCCCATCTGCTGTTCGCAGCGAAGCTTTTTTTTAGCCACGTCGAGCAGCAGTTGCAGGTTCATTAGAAAGGCAATCTATACAAAAAGCGGTTTCATTTAGAATGATTCCATAAAAGCAGCTTCTTTAAACTGTTTTAAAAAAACATCTTGCTTTTGCTTAATGATTGAATCGGATAGACATATGGCGATAATAATAACATCTTTAACACAACAAACACGCCGTTAATTCCTGGTAGATGAACAAACAAGTGTTGATGGAAACATACAAGGCAGTCGTCAGCCATTTCTGAATTTAACAGGATGCGTTGGACAAAGGTTCAGAGCTGTTTCAAGAACTCAGTACGGACAGCGCCGGGATGCCTCTTGATGAAATCAGAACAGCGTTGAAATGGTGGGGTGTAATTGACAGCAGTCATAGAACATAGCTGTATGCTAAAGGAAATATTTCTGATCGGTTGCTATGTAAGGTTGCTATGTATCGATGGGAGCATCCGAACTTCTTGCCATCTTGCATAATGACCTTCCAGATGGTATCCACATATGCTTTCAAAAGTTTGAATTCCGCATCCCGAATGGTAGCCATGGCAATGTCAACTTTGCTTGATAGTGCACAAACTTGGTGACCGACCCACATTGCCGATACAGAATTTTTACGGAATGCTTAAAGAGCTAACAAATACTGGGTTAACTTGCCAGGACTACGCTGATGACATCGTAATAATATAAAACGTACAGTTCGAAAACATCCTGCGTGATAGAATCCAGCTAGGACTGAATGTAACCGAAAAATCGTGTGTCAATAGGATACGTAAACTTGATAACGATAAGGCTAGATGATACAAACATTATGTACCAAAAATATGTTAAATTTCTGTGAGTATTACTAGATCAAAAACTATTCCGGAAAGCACACGTGGAGAAAGCTGCGAAGAAAGCTGTAAGATCATACATGACTGTGTAGGTCCATGTCCGCAAAAAGCTGGGGATGCACACCAAAGATACTGTAATGGATCTATACGACGCACAGTGCCGCGACTCCATACAAATGATGGACAAAAATAGAAGGAGTGGTCAGAATTGGCTGAAACTTCACACATAGTTTTTTCTGTACCGGTTACTCATTTCGAGAAAACCGAGTTTTTCTTGCATTTTTATATGAAAATAGTCATTGTGGACATGTGTATCAACATGGAAGGATGCATCAGAATGGGCTGAAACTTTACACCTGAAAGGACTATATCACGGCAATTTAAGAAAAAAAAACGTTTTTCAGCATCTGTTACCATTTAATTAAAAAAAATTTTTTTTTACAATTTTATAAAAAGGTAAAATAACTCATAATCATCGTAGACATATGTTTATAAAAACCGAAATAGTATTCAGAACTTGTTGAAACTTTACACCTAAAAGGAATAAGCCATGCTCATTTCAAAAATGAAATCGATTTTTCGGTACCGGGTACCCATTAAAAAAAAAAAGATTTTTTTTTACATTACTATATGAAAGACAAATAAGGCATAATCATTGCTGATTGTGGTGTTTACGAAAACAGGAAGGAGTCGTCAGAATTTATTGAAACTTTACATCTGAAGTGTCTATATTACTCTAATTTTAAGAAAGTAATCGGTTTTTTTGTAACGGGTACCCATTAAAAAAACACCGAGTTTTTGCACATGATTATTTAAAAATGAAATATGGCATATCATTGTTGCTAAGTGTTCAGAAAAATAGTCTTAATAGTCAAAATTCGTCTAAACTATACTTCCTAAGTGAATACATTATGGTAATTTGAAAAATTAAGTCGGTTTTCCTTACATGTTAACCTTTAGAAAAAAAATTTTTTTTGATTTCATTTAAAATAAAGCATAATCACTGTTAAGTAAGTAAGTAATAATAGCTGTTATATGGTAATAACATATAATATGTTAATAAAAACCGAACAAAATTATAAAAAGACTCAATAAAAAAAAAAAATATACAAAAATTGGACCTCCCTGATGTGCATACATTTGTACTATCATTTTCGCAAGCTGTTTTTGTTTGCTGCTTAAGCAAAATAGTACTCTTTATGCAGATGAAGAGTAATAGGTATGTTATTTATTTTTATTTTCTTTTTGTTCGCCTTTCGTCTAATCATTGGGCGCTGTAAGGTGTCTCGATTGCATTTATTTCCTTACCCGAATTGGTTAACATATTATTTGTAAACTGGTGTCATTGCTCTATATATATATATATATGTATATATATATATATATATGTAAATCTTCGTATACCTTTGTTTTTGGCTCCCATACCGTGATGCATATTTAAGTATTTTAATTAGCTGATAATTTTTTTCATTTCAAAGCACCCTGTACCTCTTCATTTTTTTTTTTGGCACTTTTAGCTTTAATTCAACACCTTATTTTTGAAAAGCGAACCAAAAATTTAGATCTTAGGGCATTCAGAAAAAGTATTGTAAATATAGATCAGCTAAAATAATACCAAAAAAAGGCATTTAGTCACTTTTTCAAAATTGAAAATTTTCAAATATTGGAAAAAGTTGGAAGAGATTTCGATTGTTTCTGTTAGTAGAAGGTCCAAACTACCATAACCAAAAAAAAAATTTCACGAACTTTCAAGATGTTTTTTTTTTGTCTCCAAAGTTTACCAATTTTTCGGATTTTGGTATGTTTAATCATATATTTATTTATTAATAAAAAAAAAAATATTTGTATAAATTTTTTTTCCATGAACCATACATTTTTTGGTTTGTCGCATATATCTTTATCAAAGTGCAAAAGTTGATCTTGCTAGGAATAAAAATGTATTTTTAACAAATTTTTAACTGCGACCACTTTTATGTGCGAATCGCCGAAATGAAATGGTATGTAGAAAATAGGTGTACTTTGAGGGGGTGTGTGAGGCTGAAAGTTGTTTTTATCACAAAATAACTTATGTACTTCTCTTAGTTGGAGATTTAGCTGTAACTTGACATCAAAACATCTAAGTTTCAAGACAGTCGATTTTTGTATTTTTGTCCACCTTCGCGGCACTGTGCGACGATAGTACGACTCACGATAGACTATGGAGCCATCATTTTGGGCCGATAGAACTACAGAACTGAGAAGTAATATATTCACATACAGACTTAGGCGAAAAGAGCTTTAATAAGGGTGACTTGTACCAATATCGGATCAGATCAAAACTGATTTGAGCAATAAGAAGAGAGGGGCAGGCATATCCGAGACATATCGGATAAACCAAAACTTGATAACCTGGTCCACTGATGGCTTATTGACTAAAGGGAGTAGGTGTAGTTGGACCGAATATGAGATACTCGGAATCTATGGGAAGATAAATGCCCCTTTTCCAGGCGGAAATATGCGCTATAGAAAGATATGGGGACTTTAATGTTAAGCGAAACGAACGGAATCAGAACATCGCAAACATGACTGACAGCCAAGCGGCTATTAAGGCCCTTAGATCTCATCAGGTAACATCTGAACTGGTGATGGAGCGCCTTGATAAGCTGACCAATCTTGGTCTGGCCAATCGAGTTTGGGTTCTTTGGATTCCGGAGCTAATTGGTATTGAAGAAAACGAGATTGCCGATAAACCTGCCAAGAAAGGAACATCAATCGCAAAATCAAAGGAAAAGGGGCACTCTTTGTCCTGGCCCGGCTGGAGTAAGGGGCTCAAAGGAAGCGCTATTGGGATAATCTACCAGGTCTAGAGCAGTCCAAAACACTTTAGGAACATATAACCAATGAATGTATGAGCTTATCCAATAATAACTTAAAAGTTATTACAAGAATTACTTGATCAAACTGGGAATTTACTCGCAGTTGCGATGCAGATTTTGCAGTACGAATATCGAAACTGCATCGTATATCTTGGAAAGGTGTCCTGTTCTGATGCACAAACGTAAAAGATATTTGGGTGATCATTTAATAACTTTGGCCGCAATGAAATCCGGAGATTTAGGCTCAATAGATAATAGACACATCGTAAATCCATGAAGGGGGGGCACAATAGATCATAAGGTCGCATTGCTTTATCCCCTAGAATAATAATAATATTAATAATGCACTCGTAGGTTTAAGGACGCTCTTATTTTTATATTTGGATTTTTTATACAAGTATTTCGTCAATCAAGCATGGAAGAATCTGTGACGTATGTGAAATTCGTTTTAAGAATAAACATTAACACATTTAAGCCATAAATAATTTGTATACATTACAGTGCAATTCATTATACACATGGACATACAATGTATGCTTTTTCCATACACATTTGTAATTTGAAGGCCACAAGCGATCTCAAAAGTGACGCCATACAGTATTAATTTGAAATGCGTTTTACTGTTTACTTGTAAACATGTATGCACATTAGACTGCATCACTCCCCTTACAAAAAAAAAAAAAATCGGTAATGTTTTTCCATTGGAATTATAAAATCTATTATATTTTAAGACACCCACCAAAATATTTCGGAAAAATATTAAGGTTTACGTGAGCTAGACCGGTTTGAAAATACCTCCAAAAAAGGAGTTTTTTATAAATAAAAATAGTTTCATAAAGATTTTTTTTAAATCCCCTCAAATAACAAAACGGTTTAAGCTTGAAAAAATTTGCATAAGCATATTTTTAAAAAATTAAAAAAAAATTTTACGGAATCGTAATACATAATCAGATTTGTGATCCTTTTTTATCTTTTTCAGAGATGGGTATAAGAAAAACTTGAA
This sequence comes from Rhagoletis pomonella, assembly GCF_013731165.1. Lineage (NCBI taxonomy): Eukaryota > Metazoa > Arthropoda > Insecta > Diptera > Tephritidae > Rhagoletis > Rhagoletis pomonella. The sequence goes on along the minus strand of NW_023459742.1, from coordinate 24,810 downwards.
TACCTGAACCTAAACTCTTCCGATTTAGGCTTTTTTAGGTGTCATTGGAAAGGTATTTTCTCACCCTTTTTATTTCTTTGCTAATAAACTCATTCAAACGATGATAGCGAAAGGTAGGATGAATGAACGTCATTCAAAGTTGAATTAAGATATGTTGGTATTTGAAAAAAAAAATAAAATAAAATTGGGATACGAATGACTTTTTTGTACAGAAATAAAAACAGTGGGAAAATACATTTCTATTGAGATCCCATAAGAATAAATAAGAATAGTTTTGGCCCAGTTATTCAAGATATTCGTAAATCAATCTTTGAAAAAAGTAAAAAAAAAAACAGCATCGAAAATCTCATTATTACAATTCCGTAGAAAATATTTTTAAATATTTTTATGCAGATTTTTTATGCTTAATCTATTTTGTCACCTGAGGGGACTTTTTCAAAAAGTTCTTTAAGAAACTATTTTATTCATAAAAAAAATCCTCTTTTGTAGGTATTTTCAAATCTGTCCAGCTCACTTAAATCTTAATATTTTTTCGAAATATTTTGGTGGACGTGTTAAAATATAATAATTTTTTTTTGTGATGCAGTCTAATGTACATACACACATATGTTTATGCTAAGTACAAAATAATTATAGCCAAAGAATCAGAAATGAATAATTTTGAGGAAATGCGTCTTCCAACACTAGATACTGATAACAAATTGAAATTTCGGAGCATGAAAAGCAAATGAGCTGAAGCCAAAATAAAAAACAACTTGCATATGTACATAAAAGTATGCAAGAGAACGCTCTTACAAAGCTCCATGCAAACAATATCTAATATCGAATATGCAGAGCAAACGAGAGTAGAAAGCACTTAAGATAGCGTATGTACTTAGAGCTTTACAAATCAAAATGCAAGCAAACACAATTTTCTTCTACTATGAATATAACGGTTATGCACGCGCTTATGCAAATGCATATCTTAAGTAACAACCAAAAGAACACTCACCCAACCCACTGCTTGGCTTAAGTGATGGTGCACAAGAGCCGAGCGCCGAGTAAAAATGAAAGTGTTGAAAATATGCGAGTGGATGAGGAGTGCTTCAAAGCGATAAGTGCGTTGTACCACAAACACTCGGTGGAGAAAAAAAAAAAATAATAAAAATTGAAGGCCCATGCACCAACTAAGACCCAACATAAGTATGTATGTAATATGTTGCATGTGTGTGCGTTTGTTAATGCAATGTGAAGTTCGACAAACATGGCACAACGTCATAGAGAAGATAATTTAAAAACGCACTAATCTTTTTATACTCAACAAGAACATGAAATTGCATTGTAACCTTGCTCTAATGATTATAAGAGAAAGGCTCATTAAAAAAGTATACTAAAATGTTTGAAAATTTCAATATAAAATACCAGGTACAATACCAGCGATTTTTAAGTGCAAGTTTGTCAATCAGTAAATTTAAAAAACTCTAAATTTGAGAATTAGTCCGAAATTGCCAGACGATTTTTATTCAAAAAATAAATATTTACATCTTATTTTGCCTACATTTCGCACCTGCATAAAATCTATGTACCTACATACATACATTTGCATGTAAGTGTCTGTATGAAAGATTTTGTGCTTATTTTTGTTATGAATGTGGTTGTGTGTATGTTTCCATTTTCCTGAAAATGTTGTTAGATCATTTTCTGCATGCTGCTTACTAAGAAAACAAAGATTAGAAAACATTTATATGTATGTGCATAGGTATGCATGTACATATGTGTAGTATACTTTTTCGAGAATCAAATTGATTGCCTACGTTTGCATAAACAAATTTCCCATTATTGTACAAAGTGGTGCGCTGACTGTGAACGAAATTAGATTTAGACAGATCTCATTCATACATACATATGCAGGTACATTGTTCTGTTCCAAAATGATGAAACCAAATGTAAATGACCGAAATCCCAAAAGTGTTTTAGCTATAGGCCTGTTTTTTATATGTATTTAAAGTTGGTCATTTTTATGAGAAAAAATTGCGTTTTTATAGGTCAAATGACATTTTTAATTAGAAAATAATACTCTTCATTAAAAAATACGGTTTTTTTATATAACTTTAAAATATTTAAAAATATATAAAACATATGTAAATATTTATGTATGTACAATAAATACATAGAGCTGCGGCTAATGAAATAGTAGCGAAATTCAACATGATGATGTTTGCCAATTATGTTTATTTATTTATTTTTAGTAATTTTAATTTCAAAGCTAGCACAAAGTTCACAAAAGTTAATCAAATCTAAAAAAAAACATCAAGATTTCAAAGATTTTATTCAGAACTTTTATAAAATTTTCGAGTATGTAGTTTTGTTGTCCATTTAATTTTATTATAATAAAGTGCAAGTTCCGAGTCACTAAAATTTACAGTTGACTTTTTAGATTTTTTTGGTAGTTTTTTTTTTTAAGTTTGATTAAGTGTGTTAACAAGCTTTGACACTTTTCTTTATGTGGTTTCTGTTTTTGATCGAACTATATTTTAAATTAAATAATTAAACACAAAAAACATTTAACATATGCAAAATTTAACAAAAACACCTTTTGTAATGACAATGCTATTTTTAATAATAATAATGCTATTTTTATCTAACAAGAATTATAAAATAGATATCACACAGACAACAAAAATAGATTTATCAGCGGTAGAAATAGTAGACATAAAATTTTTTCAATGAAAAATATAAAAAATTATACGACAGCGCCACCTAGCGTAAGTTTTAGGTAAAAGTAAACACTAAAAGTAAATTTCCCCACCCCGAAAACAGTAAGATGTCATAACTTTCTAGAGGAACTCCAGAAAAAGGCATTGTTTGATCGGATTTTGCTAAATTTTTCCACCAACTTTAAATTAATATAACAAAACAGATCTAGAGGGTAAAAACTTCTTTTTGGATTTTATTATGGGATGGTGTTTCATTTACACCTCGTTTTATGAAATATGGATACATAAACCTCCATTTTGTACCAATGTGATATTGGAGAACTAATTTTTTGTTTAATTTTCTGGTTGTTTTTTTTGAATAGATACACAGGCTCCAGTGATGCCACAAACTATACAAGAAAAAAAAAACTTTAAAAGATATAAATTATCTCATTTCTCTCGAAAACCGAAATAAAAAATGTTTTTCCTCACTCTAAACCAGCTACGTCCAATTCATACGCACACTTACGCAAACACATTTTGCGCATGTGTTGAAAGCTTATCGATACAGCCAAAAAAATCTGCAAACGTAACACAGAGTTTTATTATGCAATGGAAATTGCAGTGAAAATATTAAATTAAATAAAAGGAGGTCATAACGCGTTGACACATCGAAAATTTAAAACTTTTCTCGTAGAATTGGAAAGCAATGCAGATGTACGTTGGTTAAGTCGCGGTAAATGTTTGGAAAGATTTTTTTAATTCAATGAAGGAGATCCTCTGAGTTTTTTAAACTGATTCTACCCCAGCTAAAGAGGAACTCAATACCGCTCTACAAAATTTAGATTTTAATCTTGTTTTGGCTTTTTTATGTGACTTAACCAGTCTTTTCAATGCGCTCGATTTGTTTCTTCAAGGGAAACACAAGCATATCAGTGAACTAGTTTCAACCGTTTATCATTTTGGAAGTAAATTAAAAATATTAATAGGAAATTTAAAAGATAAAAACGTTTGCAATTTGACAAAACCAGCTGAAATTTTTGTAGATAATCATAATTTAGAAAAAATTAATGACTATATTGAAATTATTGAAAAGTTATATGAAAACTATGAATAAAAGATTTGGGGACTTCAATACAATAAAAAAAAAAAATTGGATTTTCATGATTATCCGCTTGTATGCAATATAAGTGAACAAAACATTAAGATACAAGAAGAAATAAAAATGATGCGGGAAGATTTTGCAATTCCACTAGCGGATGGAGAGAAATTTCGGAAACAAATTAATCACAAATTGTACTCAATTTTTGGTACATATTTAATTGCGAATCTTCATTTTCTTTTTTAAAAGTAATATTTTGCCCTGTCGGTGTGAAGCTGTCGGTGAGAAAGCTGAAAGCTCTTTTGTAAAAGCTCGCACAATGTGCCTATGAGTTGGACGTAGCTGCTCTAAACTTACACAATATCTAATAAAACTAAAAAAAAACGTACACCTATAGTTTCATTATCTATACATGGAAAACTTTGAGCGATTTGGCCGACCTCTAAATATTTTTTTGATTGCAATATAAAAAACAGGGGTATATTTTTACGGTACAGCCTAGTATTTAGCCTAGGGGGTAAGAGCATTAAAATTTTGACATTAGTTTTTATTGGACCACCCTAATGTACCGTTTTCGCAGTGAAGAGTTAGAGTGAAACTCCGTAAAAGCCTTTTCAGTCCTCTACCGAATAATAGCAACATGGATGTTCACCTTCAATATTGTTTTTGCTCACCCCCATTAATGTTTCTGCTTTCCCTGAAAATTGTTTATACGCAAACACATTGCAAATAATTACAGATGCACTTTTTTGGGAGAAGTACCCAGTACGAAGTTTGTACGGTGGTGATACGGTACGCTATTTAAATTTATACAGTTTTCATCCGTCATGAGGTTGGAAAGCGCTAATTAAAGTGAGTTCTACTTTTAAAAGGAGATTAAAGCCAAACTATAGGTCTAAAAATAACCTATAAGTGTACCAAGCGATACCATAAATACAATAATAAATAAAAGAACGCGAAAAAGGATCCTGAAACTAGTTTCAAATAAGCATTTTTACAAACACCGTTGTACTTATTACAGAGCCAAAAAATATTTCAAACTGTTTCAAGAACCTGTGAAACCGGCCAAGATTTATGGTATGTTTCAATAGTAAAATATTTTATATTTAAAAATCTCGACTCTCAATTCATGCTTAATGGTTGTCAAAAAAAACTCTATGGAATGATTCAGAACGTTGAGAACAGATGCGTTAGGAGTAGAAAGAGAAAAAACGGTGTCTTCATGACGGACTTAATAATAATAATAAAAATAATGAGGGACCTACAGTTCTACGCTGACTCCGAACGGCGATGGTATTTTTATGAGAAGCTGTTTTTCATGGCAGAAATACACTCGGAGGTTTGCCATTGCCTGCCGAGGTGCGAAAACACCTTTTTTCCATGTTTTTTTGCGATGTAGCTTAGCCAACAATTGGCGATCTTAAAAACCACAGAAATATTTTGTATGTCGTAACAGAAACACTTTTTAAGGCGATTATTGCCTTAACCGTTGGGTCTTCCGATTATTCCTCGTTTGAATCGCTTAATTACCAAAGGGAATAAGTCAGAATTTTTCAGATATGGCAAATTTGATGCAGTTCAACAGAACTCCATTAAACGAACCGAACTGCATCAAAATCGTCATATCGAAAAAATGCTGACTTATTCCCTTTGGTAATTAACCGATTCACTTAAAGGAGAGCAGCCAATGAGCGTTAAGAAGTAAAAGGAATTTCTCTCCGTTTGTTGATTCTTCCGATTAAAATCTTTCTTTATGAATTGAGCAATCCGCGCATCAGATTGTTCGCCAGTTTGTACCAAACATTATAAATGTAAATTATTTTAAAAGTCAATCCAAAAATTCTTGTTAAAGATTCCGTGCCTTAAAAATGCTTTCACTATGCGCTTAGCCAATAACAAATGTAATATACAAACGTCATTGGTGGAAAGCGAATTGACTATGAAAGTATCAAAGTCGTAGTAAGTACCTCATTCACGTCAACATATTTCATTGATGTCGACTTCCAATTGGGTACTTGCTCGCGGATGTACTACAAAATGTGTGCATAAGCCAAATCATGCAAAACCGTGCACTTACAACAGTTGGCGCGCTGCTAGCTGTTTATCGGTGGCGTTGGCGGTCGTGCTCCTGTGGCTTTGCAATTTTTGCACTGGAGAAAAGTATTTTCGTTTACGCTTGCGGTTGCACTTGACGGTGTTAGTGGCCTACAGGTGAGTACGGCTAATGCCAATAATGACGGCGTCACTATAATCCAATACAGATTGGCGGTATCCGAATTCACGCTGTGCCAAAATTACATTTGTTTTTCTTGTTCGTTTTGCAATTGTAGCAAGCGTGTTGCGGCTAAATATTCAACAAATTTCCAATTTATGTGTGTTTACATTTGTTTAAAATTGGCTCTTTCTTTTTGGAAATTTTTAATTAGCCAAGAAATGTGAAAACAATCAACCTAAACAATGCGAGTCTTAACAGTGGGTGTATGTTTGTTTCTGTAAATAAGTGTGCGCAGGAATGCGTGCCTATGTGAAAAAATCTCAATTCGTGCGAAATATGTGGTATTTAAAATTTACAAGTAATTTGTTTTTTCTTAGGCATAAATGCATACTTATGTATATATGCACATTAGACTGGCTCAAAAATTTAGTTTTTTCAAAATCCGTTGGGACATATTTTTGGGACAGTTGCTCATCATTTTTCACATAAAAACACAGATTTTTTTTCAAATTTGAAATTTTATAACTATATTTTAAGTCAACGTATCGGAAGGTTGTCAAAAGATCCTTGAGATTTTTTCATAAATTCACACTTCCAAATGTTATTCAAGGTTAAATTCGATCAAATATATATTTTTTTTTAATTTTCTGAACTAAATGTCATAAAATGTGTCTTGGAAATTTGACCTTTTTTAATTCTTTTTGAAAAAAGATCATTTAAAAATTTCGGTTTAATAAAGCTTAATAAAGGCTGACCTCAATGTTCCATAAAGCCGAACTAAAAAATGTTGAAAATGTATACTTTTCTAAAACGCATTCGGAGAGATATCGAAACGTGTAACTATAATAATAAGCGAACCAAAAGGAAGTGGATGCTTCGTTTGTTTTTGGCTACGATTGGTGTTTTATTAGAACTCGAAAGGGCTTTCTTTGTTATATTGAATACCAGCAAATGCCCGGCGTGCTTCACTGCGCCTTAAGTATTAATTAATATAAAACTTTTCAAACAAAAGGCAACCCTTCTCAAAATATTTTCTGCAGTAAACTTTCCTAAACCTCTTCAGTTTGATACCTATATTGCAATGTTCAGTTTATCTTATAAATTAAATTAAATAAAAATTTTAGAACAGTTGGCAACCTTGCACACAAATATTTTCGCCTGCAAGCCTTCTTAAACCTCTTTCTTTTGACACACATATTGCAATATTTTCTTTATCTTATCAATTTACTTAAATAGCAATTTTCAAAGAGGTGGCAACTCTCAAATTTTTTTCTTTCTATATTTTAAGTTAGACCTCTAGCAATGCATCGGTGAAAACTGCACTCAATTCCATGCATTGGTTTTCGAGTGATGCGCGTACAAACAAACAGACAAAAATTCTAAAAATTGTTGATTTTGCTTCTATAGCTCTAATAAAGACCCCACTTATAAATTTTTCTTTAATATCTATAATGTACAGCCATCGGCCTGTTAGAATTTCATTATATGGATAGATTAAAAAATGCAATGTTTATGGTTGCAAGAGACTAAAAAATAACAAAATTTCTAAGAAAAATTGTATGATATTGATTACAAGTTTTATTGTTTTGCGGAAAATAAAAAAAAATCTAAAATTTTTTATGTTTGATATTAACCTTGAATAACTTTGGGAGGAGTGAATTTATGGAAAAATCATAATTTTGTACAGCCTGCAATCCCTTCAAAAATATATATCCCTCATTCCGATACGTTGAATTAAAAAACGAGTTATACAATTTCAAGATTAAAAAAAATGTTACGTGTTATTTATATGAAGTATATGATTCCCCAATTAGCGAGCTGTAAATCTTAATATTAAGGGCTGCGCTTTTGGCAGGCATTTTTTTCACTGCCCCGGAACTGCATGCTTCACAAGGGGATTTTGAAAAAAGGAAATAATAGATTTTTTTTTGAACCAGTCTAATGTACATACATATTTATTAGAAAAAATAATGCATTTTCATTGCACTCGCTTTCAAATGGACAAATGTCAAGGACTTTTCAGCAATTCCATTGGAACCATGACCTCCACAGTAGGTGCATTTGCGGCGGATGCAGTTTGCCTACTTTTTTTCTCGTTTCCGTTATTTAGAGGGTGTACAATCCGAACCGATTTCACTTACGTAAGCGCATAAGCACGTACAAAATGTACATATGTATGTATACTTGTACATGTGTATTTAAAATTAATTTCACTTTTCCCAAGTAAAATTTTCGTTGAATATTCCCACAGCTGAAACCAATATGCACAAATTATTTTGAGAATTAAGTATTATTATTTATGTTGTATTTTGATATTTGCCATTTGGTTGCCACACATTTTTGATTTACATATTTAAGAATTTTCTGATATGTTTGTACTTGAAAAATTTAGACGCATTGCTGCTTATAGGTACACAGTATTGACTTTAGGGTGGGGCGACCCGCCGGAATTTGAGGGGCGCCGCGCGCGTCGATTGTTCTTAACCACTTACATAATTTGAATGCCTACTTTTTTGATAGAAAGAAATACTAAAGACAGCGTATTAACTTTTTTTGACGCTTCTAAATCAGTTTTTGCTCTTCCAATAAGTTATTTTTAAGCAAAACACAACCGACTTCAATTCGTTTATACAAATTTGGGAGTATCGATAATTTCTTCATGGCAAATTGATCAGATCTACCTCTGGCGCAGCCAAAAGGCACGCCCAAGAAGATTTGGCACTGGCCATAGGGCCTTCAAACTCTGCCTCCTGAACTACTAGCCGTCTAGAGTCTAAAGTGTGTGCTTAGCTGACTCAGTAGTCCCTACCGAAGTCGGCACTTTGGTGCAGGCGGCCAATTTGAACCCCTCTTCGTCATAAACTGTTCCACAGCCGTTGGAAAGCTGCAGGGGCTCTCTGTAAAGCAATACCTTTACAAAGAAGTGAGTAGTGTCGAAATAGCTTCAGGATGCAATAGCAAATCTTTACCGACGCTAAATTAAACCTTGGGAAAGGATTTATTTAGCTACATATATCTTCAAACAGTCAAGCAGACTTTTCGGCCCCCTCTAGCAGAATGGCCAAATGCAAGCTAACTGAAGACTGCTTCTTCATTCTGCTATTCGATACCATACTCAGAATTCGATTGTCAAAGATATCGAAACACCCAACTTTACTCGAAAGTACTCAGAAACTATAAGAATTCGAAAATACTCAGAACGTAAAAGAACTCGAAAGTACTCAGTACTTATAAAAAATCTGTTCTAATCGTTCCAACCATCGTTACTTGAAAGTACCTAATTTTATTTACACTTACCGGTATTCAAATGGAAGTTTCAATACTTTTTAAGTACAGTACTTGTACCGAGTAAAGTTAGACATTCATTTCACTTAATTTGATAATAATACATATATTAATTTGAGTAAAGTGCTGCCAGCTTGTGAGATTTCTACATTAAGCATTGAAATGTTACCAACATATGTATATTAAAGAAAGTACTCAGTACTCTCAAAAATACCCGATCCTTAAAATTATCGATACCAAAGAACTCGATTCTCAAAAGTACTCGATACTTCCCAGCACTAGTTTAAATGTATTTCTTTCCGGTGATTCCGAATCTGTAGTCAGAATTGCCAAACTTATTCAAAGAAAGGAAAAATGGCGACACGATATTTTGACGATTTTTACTATTTTCTTATGTTTGTTCCTTTTTTATAATTTTTTTATAAAAATTATCTACAATAACCATATGAGTCCAAATTTCAAACTTTGTAGAAGGATTAAAAAGAAAAATTCAACAAATTTTTACAGCAACAAAAAAACTTTTTATTAGGAATTTTTAGAAAAAATCGAAGAATGCAGTAAATTCTAGCCTAAGAAAATGCAAGTTTCAACTGGCTGAGAATTCGCGTTGATTTTCTATTTATTTTTTTTTTTGCCGATGGTATTATTATTTTCTTCCATACAAAGAAATTTCTTACGCACTTTGTATTGAAGAAAATGCGTGACACCGTCAGCAAAAAACAAAAAAATTTAAATCAATGCGATTTCTTGAAACTTCCATTTTCTTAAGCTAGGATTTAATGGACTATAAACCTGCATACTCATAATTTTTCTAAAAATTCCTAGTAAATAGTTTGTTAATGTCGTACAATTTTGTTGAATTTTTTTTTAATTTTTCTACATAGTTTGAAATGTGGACCATATGATTTTTGTTAGACAATGAGCAGTAGTTTTATAAAAAAATAATGAACATAAGAAAAATAGCAAAAACTGGTCAAAATATCGTGTCGTATTATTTTTCACATCACCATATATTATCCGCTGAGCCTGTATCCTAAGGTAAAATTGTCGAATTGGCCGAATTTTAGCACTTAACCGTGAAACTTTTTGTTTTAATCTATTTTTTCTAATTCTTGTTTTCGAGCCGTTTTTTGTGATTATCACATTAGTTTGAGCCAATCTGGCAATATCACTCCAAATTCGGATTCAGTGAGAAAAAATACACTACGGTAGTGTCTCGGCCAATTTTTTTTTTTTAATTTTAGGTGCTTGTTAATTTTTACATTTAAATTTCGTTAAATTTTTATAATTAAACTCAAATGAAACAAAGTCATCATTATGCAACTTTTCATTCAACATACCGTTATTTTCATGCGATAAACACTTTATCGTAGGCCAAAATTTTGTATTTACCTGAAAGAGAAAAAAGTAAAATTCAATTAGTAAATAACTAAGGAAATGCATATAAATATATAGTTATAGTAAATATTTCAATTATGTGGAACGGTTAATTATCAAGTCGGCATTCTTCCGATATAGCCATTTTAAAAGAGTTTAATAAATCTAATTTAAACAAATCAATTTACATCGAAATTGCCATACCTTACTAATTAATTCCCAATGGCTATTAAGCGATTCAATTTTAATGGAACGACATAGCTTTCATTCTTTTGCACGGCGCAAATTGAACAATAAACTTAGCAAAAATCCATCGAGGCTGTTTTTATTCAAATAAAAAATTAACGAATTACAAGTAATTTGCGAATTAAAGTCGCTCAAAAGCTAGTCCATGACGAACATCAAGCAAAATGTTTCCTTTGGTAAATTTTCAATTTCGCCAAACTTTTGATAAGTACAAACTCGCCTTTAACTACCAGCAGGGCTTATGTACTACAAACTTTTTTAATTTAGTGATTATCAAACAAGCCTTTTATCTTTTAACAACTTAGTAGCTCATATTTTTGGAAGCGTATGTGCGCTCGTACACAAACACACACGAATTGTGACACGCACACATACATATTTATGTTCATAGATACCCTGTAGGAAAATTTACTTGAATCGTTAAGTTTTATTCTCATCTAGTAAAATTTAAAATATGAATGAATTTGAAATATGATGGGTTTCTTAAAAGATTAAAAGTCCCAAAATCACCAAAGGTAGTGTAATTTTATATTCAATAGAAGAGAAAGACGTGATCTGATTTGTTTGAAAAAGCTTTGAGAACAGAGCTAAAATTTAGGTGTAAGGTGTAATTAAGGTCAAAGCAGCCCCTCAGCAGGCAATGGCTAACCTCATTTATACATGTCAATTACTATAAAATATCTTGGGAGTGGTTCCGGACCCCAAACATAGTAGGAAACTAGGTTGGGGAGCGAGAATGAAAAGCCTCGGCAGACCTTTATACAGACAAAACAATGCTAGGCAATAAATGGGGGTTGAAGCTAAGGATAGTAAAAAGGACCTTACTAAGGATTACGCCGTTAAAATTTCATCGAAATTGAGAGAACAGTTGCTACTTGCTTCCATGCTGCTTGTCAGATTTCGAGCTTCTGCTTACTGATTATATTGTACCAAACCCCAATCCCTGTACAAAATTTCCAAGCGTGGCTTGTGGCCCACTGTTTGAAGTGCATGGGGACGAATCCAAGATGGAATGAAGGCTAATGTGTTCAATTAAAGATTCGATTCCAGCTTTCAAGGAAAATCATAAGAAATCGTTTTAATTTTTCTGTTACTTGAAGGAAATTATCTTGATGGCCATGATTTCGGATCAATTAGAAATTGCCCTAATATGTCCCTCACAGCATAGGGACATATGGGAATGGAACAGCGTATGACAGCTACTCCGTACTAAATGTGTCCCATGCGGTGGACATGGGAAATCGAAATCAGAATTATCGAAATTTACCACCCTAAAGCGAGTGAGTTTTGGAGCTACAGGATTACAAGACAGATCTGTTATGCCTAAGAATCACTTAAAACCAGTGCTATTTTAGCAATAGACAAAGAATATACATACCTACCAAATGACGACTGGGGCCGCGGGTGTACGTCAGTGTTGTCATTCACACATGTTTTTCCTACCAAAATCCCTTCCAAAAATTCCAAAACCAATCAAAAGTAAAGTTTTGTATCTAAATACTATGAATTAAATAAAAAGGCATCGGAAATAATTCCACCGACAACGGACTATGTTTCATCGATGTTTGATTTCTCTTCTTCCTTTGATACCAAGCAATTTTTGTTTCACTTAATGCTCTGTTCTAATCCATCGAGTTATCCGAAATTTTTGACAGTACAGTTGACAGCCTTCATTAGATTATGTTTCGTACAGAGTTGGTGGTAGTGCATTAAATTTTCAGTTTACACTAGTAGATAGTGATAGTTAAACAATTTCCACTACTACTTTTGATGTTTAGCGGGGCACTGCAGTATAACAGCCTTACTATACAATAGTGATAGTGAAATAAAAAATTTTGCACTAAAATTAACAACTAACAATTAAACAATAGTGAAAAAAAATTTCTTCAGTCCAGTGAAACATTTTTTCTTCAATCAAATTAATATTGAAAAACCCCAAGACTAATGTTAGTGGAACTTTTCATTAAATTGAAAGGCTGAGGGAATAGTATATGAGCCATTCTTTTTTAAGTCGGACAGATTTCTTAAAAAAAAAAACAAGTAAGAAAGTCTAAATTCGGGCGGAGCCGAACATTAAATACCCGGCGCAAGTATTAAATATATGTTTTTCACCTTTCCGAAAGCTACCGCTACATGGTAAACCGGGGTGTATCCATTTTGAGTAAATTAGCGTCCTTAAATTTCGAAATATTGAAGTTTCAAGCATTTCTGAAATTTACTGTTATATGAAAAGCGGCCGTAATTTTAGTTCGATTTCAATAATTTTCAACGTTTTGCTTCTATGTGGCAAGCACAATAACCACACCGAGTTTGGTACAAATTGGTAGAACGGTTACCGAGATACATATATGTGATCATAAGTGGGCGGTTCCACGCCCATTTTTCAAAATTTTACCCTAAACGTAAAGAATTGTTGCAAGCATCAATTTTGAATAAATTAGCTCTAATAATTACTGATTTATCGAAGATTTCGCATTTCTCTAAATTACCGTTATATGGGATGTGGGCGTGGTTTTTGTCCGATTTTAAAAATTTGTAACCATAAGTGGGCGTGGCTACGCCCATTTTCCAAAAATTTATAATATTCTTATTTTTCGTCTAGAACTTATTGTAAATATCAATTTTGAGTGAATAATCTTCAGTAGTTACTAAAATATCGCAGTTTTCGTATTTCTGAAAATTACCGTTATATGGGAGGTAGGCGTGGTTATCGTCCGATTTTGCCCATTTTCAATACCGTCCGTCCTACGCCCGAAAGAAGTGCACATGCCAAGTTTCGTTAAGATATCTCAATTTTTACTCGAGTTATCGTGTGCACAGACGGACGGACGGACAGACAGACATGGCTTAATCGATTTCTCTTTTCATTCTGATCATTTATGTATACATTTGTCTATATCTGTCTCGATTCGTTTTGCCTGTTACAAACAACCGTTACGTGAACAAAGTTATAATACCCTTGTGCACAAGTGCGCTCGGGTATAAATATGTCAATTCTCCGATTAGCTTCAAATTTTTTTTGCGGGTTCTATACATAAAAAAAAAATTTGAAGCCAATCGAAAGTGTGACACTAAATTTGGTGACCGTTATGAAAAAGAATGCCCCATATAGCATATTTTTATTTTTTGCCTCAGTATTTACATATTTTGCGTTAACAATTCACATTTCAAATATTAGCCAAGTTAGAAAACTTTTAATAATGGCTTAACTTTAGGCCCACCTGGAAAGAAGGTTTTATCAAACCTTGTAGGTATTGTTAATCACGATCCCGCCAGGAAAAGGATTAACCAGATCGGTCAAGTCGATTTCAAGTGATAAAGTTACACTTGTACATACATGCGGTATATGAAATTTCGGTTTGAAAAATTTTATAAGCATTAATTTTTGAAAGTTTAGTGAAAATAGTTTTTAGGGGTAGTGCAGAAATTTTCCACTATCACTAAACTGGTAACAAATGGTGAAAAATATAATTTCTTTCAATATATTTACGGCTAGTGAAATACCTAGTGCTCTCAAGATTTAGTGCAATACCCCTAACTCTGATTTCGTAGGCGTATATTTTGGCGCTTACAATTTCGATGTGTTTAGCCGAACTTCTTCTCCAATTTGGGGAGTGTCTGATATTATAATACCAATGGAGGGACCTACAATTATAGGCCACATCCGAACGGCGACTGGTTTTATTAGAAGATTTTTGAAGGCAGAAATACACTCAAGAGGTTTGCCGCGCGACCGCTGATAGAAGGAACGTTTTCTATGGGGACAAAAGTCTTGCCAGTGCCTTTTGCAACAAACTGAAATGGAATACTGAGTCATCTTTGGTTTGGGGTTAAATATGTAAGATTTGCGAACATTTCTAAATTTTTGAAGAAGGTTTGCGATATATTCTCTTTCTTAGGGAAGTGTTCTTAAGTGGCTTTTAAAATTTATATACCCTTCAGACACATGTTATGAGAACGAAACTTGTGTTTTAAGGGCAGTTAAATTTTAAAATTGACTTGTAGTACTGCGATAAAAGCCTATCGAAATTCATTTTAAACTACCAGTCTACCAAGTCGTAGGAAAGGCCCAATAACGGCAATACTGGTGTACATACCGAAAGAATGGGCAAATCTTTCAACAGTTTCTGCCGCTGTTGCGAGGACTGGGACTCGAATGAGACAGCTGAAGAGCTTCTAAACGATTGTCCGATCTTCGTTAGAGACACATCGAATCTCACTATATGACATACTGAAATTTATCAAAACCTTCAAGTGGCTGTAGGTTTTAATGAGTTTGTGGTTTCAAAATGTCTGAACTGTTCGAACATGGTGATGAACAATTCTATCCAACCGCGCATATATATATATCTTAAATTGTGCTTTCTTCGCGATTTCAATGCAACCAATTCATTTGTGAAATATTGTGAACCAGTTTTTATTTGTCACACGTCCAGGCTTTACCTGCGGGGTTTATATGCCCATCAGTGTGCATATCCTTAAAAAAGTTCACTTGAGTATTAGCTTTTGAAATTAACTTCGATTTTTTAATTTTCTTTGCGTGCTCTGCCAGCATAAAACTAAAATGTTGCACAATAAATTTGCAATGAATTTAATCAGTTTATTTCAATTTAATTAAAGTGAACAATCCAGTTTGGCAGTGGACCCGCATTAAAACTTTACTTTGCAAACATACAAAGTATGTAGATATTACATATCTACGAATAAGAGTGTACATGCCTACATACACTTGCAAGCACGAAAATCATAAAATTTTAAATGCGCACTTTTGTAAATCTACATTTTAAAGTGTAGAAAAGTAAAAGTTGTCGAAAAACTAAAATAAAGTGAAGAGCGCTGCTTACTTAGCTTACTTAGTGAGTAAAATTAATGTGTAAATGAGTGTGTATGTGGCATATGCGTGTGGCAACTTGGCAATTGAGGGACCATCAGCAATAATAACCGCAAAAGCATAAACTTTCTAAAATGATCGCTAATTAATTTGTATTCAAAAGCGTGAAGTACAAAAGACTTGCGTCGGCCGTTCCATTGGCACGTCTTCCGGTACGTTTTTGTTTTCTTTATGGTTTAGGTTGTTTTTTTGCCAAAGTGTCAGTGTACAATGGTGGGCCATGAATAATGTTTAGGAAATATGTTTACACCCTTTAAAAATGTATGTATGTATGTATGTAGGCATAATATAAGAAGAGTATTGGGCTTTTTCTTAGGGAAGTAAAGATTTTCAGATGAATGGTTCAAAGATACCCTTTTTAGTGAATTTAAGTTCACAGTTTTAAATTTTCTTGCTAATGTCTGAAATTTAAATTAAGAAGTAAGTTGTGCCAATGTGAAGGGACTTTCTTGAATTATATACCGCGATTTAATTTCTTACGCTGGCGGTAATGAATGCTTCAACATGGAGTACGATATAACCACAATTAGTTTTTTTTTATGCGAAAACATACATATGTATGTAAATATGTACAAATAGGATTTTAATAAAAGAGTATTCACGACGGAGGTATATATTCTCGGAGGATTGTCATTGCAAGTCGAGTGACGAGCGATTTAGAAAGAACTTTTGTCCAGGAATCGACCTTGAATCCTAACAAGCTGCAAAACGTATATTGTGTTCTCTCAAAGCTGGTAGTTCTCTCCTTATTTGTCTGAGAAGGATTGTCGTCAATCACTCTGTTTGGTCTTTTCAGGAAACACTTGATTTTTGGATGTCAATATTGCCTCAATGATTCTCATGAGCCTTTTCTATCAGATTCCTGATGTACCTGTAAGTTTCCTCTATACTTGGCCCCATAATTAGCCAATGTTAATACCATCTACATACATGAGCGCAATCTTTTTAAATTTTGCAGCGTAAGTTTATACCGAGTCCACAAGAGAGTGTGTGGATTTTTCCAATGCTTCCTGGTATGTCCGTCGCACAGTGTTTCACATGTCGAAAAAATTCATTTTTCTCAAAGTGAATTTTCGATCACTTAATTCAGATTTTCTATTATGCATGGGTTATAGAATGAAGTTTCGACTCTCAGCGTTACAGAGAAAAATAGAACTATCGATGAAATTATTTATTGAAATTGCTGTGTTCTTGAGGAGTCAAGATATTTGAAGCCCCGTATTTATGGTCCGATTTGGTTCATCTTTTCGTGATTTTGAAAATGATTCTACGGAATATGTGATGATAGCCATATTAAATATTCTCTGACACTGTCTGAAAAGTTTCAGCGCTCTGTTCACCATAAGCTTGATGACACACCGGAAACTCCAGAATTTTTTCTATACTTCGACGACCCCCCTGAGGTACTTTTCTAATGCTAACGCGTTAAAAATCATCCTAAGCTGGTCGAAGACAGGAGAATCAACCATCCTTAAGGTCATCCTTTATTAAGGACTATGATTTCAGGGTATGCATCCGCACCCTTAATGGAGAAGGCGCCTCTGCCTGGCTGGTTGATGTCCTCAGAAAGACAAAGGCTGCCCCCGACACCATATAAAAATCGTTCTTGACGATTTTAATGCCAAGGTGGGCAGGGAAGGGATCTTTGGTGCCACTGTCAGAAACTTCAGCCTCCACGACGAAACGTTAGATGTTGTGATAGAACGAATGTAAGCTTCCAGTGTTTTACGAACACTCCGAGCACCAAACATCGACTCGGACCACTATCTTGCTGCAGCCAAGTTACGCACCCGCCTCTGTGCAGCAAAAAATGTGCGCCCAACAATGTAAGGAAAGCTTAACGTCGAAAAGCTGCAATCACAACAGACGGCCACTTTATTCGCTACTCGACTCACACCTGCTCTCTGAGAGCACTGTTCAACAAACTGAGGTGAACAGTGGAGCCACATTTCCCGCTCATTAAGTACCGCCGGCGAAGAAACAGTCGGATTTCCGCGAGCTCGAAAGAACAAATGGTAGGATGAGGAGTGTCAAGAAGCTGCAGGGAAAACACTTTTCCACCCTGTTGAAACTGAAAGTAGTGGAGAAGACGAATCCGAGTCCCTAGTCGATGACGATGAAGTCGATGCGCCATCGCCGGACTATGACGAGGTACGAATAAAACAAAACTGCTGAAGCTGACGGCCTGCCAGCCGAACTATTCAATTACGTCGGCGAAGAGCTGATAAAATGCATTAATCAGCTCTTATGAAGAATATGGTCAGATGAGCGCATGCCCGACGGCTGGAATTTAAGTGTGCTCTGCCCAATCCACAAGAAAGGCGATCCCGCCATACGCTCCAACTACCCCGGGATCAGCCTTCTAAGCATAGGTTGCAAGGTCTAATCGAGTGTATTGTGTGAAAGATTGAAGCCCACTGTCAACGAACTGATTGGACCTTATCAGTGTGGTATCAGACCTGGCAAATCCAGACGCACCATCTATTTGTCGATTTCGACAGCACGAAAAGAAGTTGTCTTTATGCCGCGATGTCTGAATTTGGTATCCGTTGTTCCTAGCCGTTTGATACCAAAGAAGGTTTCAGACAAGGTGACTCCCTTTCGTGTGATTTCTTTAATCTGATGTTGGAGAAGATAATAAGGGCCGCAGAACTGAACCACTCAGGGAGAATACTTTACAAGAGCGTACAATTGCTGGCGTATGCCGACGACATCGATATTATCGGTAAAAAATAAGGTCTACGTCTGTTATGCCTCCTCGGTATTAGATAGAGAAGCAAAGCGAATTGGTAGGGTAGTGAACGAGGACAAAACGATTTATCTCCTATCATCACACAAATAGTCAGAGCATACGTCACTGTTGACAGTCACAAGTTTGAAAAAGTAGACAACTTCGTTTATTTGGGAACAGGCATTAACACCAATAATAATGTCAGCCTCGAAATCCAACGGAGAATCACTCTTGCCAACAAGTGCTACTTTGGACTGAGTAGGCAATTGACAAGTTAAGTCCCCTCTCGTCGTACAAAGATCACACTCTATAATTCACTCATCATGCCTGTGCTAGTGTATGGCACAGAGGCATGGACAATAAAAAAAAAGATGATGAAGCGGCTCGTGGAGTTTTCGAGAGAAAGATTCTGCGAAAGATTTTCCAGACTTTTACGCGTTGGCGTTGGCGAATACGAGCTTTAGAACGATACAGACATAGTGCAGCGAATGTAGAACTCGGATGTATAGGGGTCGTGGCACCTGACAGTTATGCTGGGGAAGTAAAGTTTATCTCTTGGAGCCCCTTACGCTAACGTACAGAAATTTGACACAGCGACTATTCTTGTTTCCAAACCTAAAAAATTGGCTTGGCAGTAAGAGATTTGGGACGAACGAAGAGGTCATCACTGAAACAAACTCTATTTTGAGGGTCTAGAAAACGCCTATTAATTGGAAGGGATTACAAAATTGGGAAAATGCTGGACTAAATGTATTGAACTCGTAATCATGAATTTGTGGTCCTTCGCTAAATGGAGCAGTGTGGCGAGATGAGATATCTATCTACATACATACATACATACATATGTATCTATGGCTAACACACTTATTTTATATTTTCGTTTTCTACATAGTTTGTCTTGTCCATTACTTTTTGCATAAACTGTGCATTTGTGCAAACAACCTTTGACATATGTACAAACTTCAAGCAAGCAGCGAAGTTAATAATGAGCATCTAAATATCTATACATACACATTTAAGTAAAGTTTCTGACAGCTTTTCCAAATGATTTAAACAAAGGAGGCCAAACGACCAAAGGGCGAGTGAGAGAGAGAGATCAGCAGGTTTAAAAACTGTCCAAATCGAATCGTTGGTTATGCAATACTTAAACAGATGTACATACATAGATACATATGAACATATTTGCTTAGGTTTAAAGTTGTTGTCAACATAACTCCCAAGCAGGCATCTAAAATAGCAGCTACCAAATAAAAAGTAAACAATGCATTTTATGTCCCACAAACTTTTGATGTGACACATTGGATACGTTGTTAAATAAGTATAAGCGTTTTTGCAGACAAACTTGTTGTACACACACGACAAAAAAGCTTTGACTTGGAGGGCGCGCACTGCTATCACAGTTTCAAGCGAAGCTCATTTAAATGAAGATGAAACGAGGTAAATATCAACACAATCTTAAATGCTAATAAATGATCAACTGAACGATGGTCGATATTAATATTTGACCTTAACCCAAATGCGCGTAGCAAAGGAAACAAAGAAGCATGCCGGAAAGGCCGAAAGGGAGGGAGATAAAATCGCAGGGAAAGGGAAGCTATTTTGAAAGGTTTTTGTTATGTTGCCCACACACATTGCGTTATCCATCGAGATGATTTTGTTTTGATATAAATACATAGCACGAACCGTGCGATGCTGCTACTAGCAACGGCTGTAGAGAAGCACCAATAAACTTTCAATAAAGATTTACTTTCATTTGCATCTTAGTTAGTTGATATGGAAACTCGAGTGTGCAAGTTGCTTACATACATATACACATAAATGTGGATACATACATACGTATGAGCTGTTTATTTTGAAAGTGGCATAAGTCCCATTGTTTTTAAATCGAGATATGTAAGGGTTTGCGTTTTAACGCGTTTAAAAATATTGATGCTAACTTTCGAGAAGATTTACTTGTATTTGTTATCTTAGGATATCTATATTTTTCTCAGTATAAATAATTTCGCATATTTATGGGAAAATCACCACTTTTCATTTAGGTAAACGGACTTATGCCACTTTCAAAATAAGTATTTAAAAAAATTACTGACTTATATAAATTAAGTCCAATGTATTTCGCTGAGGAGATATTTTGAAAAAACAGTGATTTACTAAAATTTATGGATAAAAATCTTATTACTTTAAACGAGCAATTCTTGTAAATGGGACGTTTCACATCAACCGGCCCAGATCTCTGTCTAAACATATAGTAAATCAAAATACCCGTAAGCTAATACCCTTTCGATTGCAAAGAGGCCGAATCTAAAATTCAAAATAGCGTCATTACTGTGCTTCGTAAAAGACGCTGAATTCGCAAATAAGCAAATATATTTTTTAATTTCCTTAAAAAATCTGTGCAAAAGTGTTGGGTCATGTCATACATATTTTAATGTTTTTAGGATCGCTAATTACGAATCTCAAGTTCGATTTTCAAATTTCAAAATGGCGGACCCATTACAACAGCCAAAAAAAAAACTAAAATCACTTAAATTCACTTTAGCTTTACAGTCGGGGGGGGTTCTTAAGGTCGCTGATTACGAATCTGAAATCTGATTTTAAAAATTCAAAATTTCGGATCCATATTGGATCTACCATTTATAAAGGGAAAGTTAAAATCGAATGTACGTACAATAAAAGATAAATTATTTAGAGTTTAAAAATATTATTATTTTTTTTTTTGGTTCACAAGGACGAATTGATATTGAAAATGCCCTTTAAAATTTTTTAAATTTTTTACGCTATTCAAGTAGAAGGACGAAGTTCGAGGATATGTGACTTATGCCACTTTCAAAGTAAACGGCTCATATACACTTACAGACATGTTAAATTTATGTTGGTATTCATATTTATTATTTGTAAATAGATATATATGCACTTTAGACCGTACCACCGTAGAGGCAAAAAAAAAAAAATTTGCCGTACACCCTCGACTCTTAAGTATTTTTGAAGGTAATTTCGAAAAACAAGAAACAAATTTGACCAAAACTAGGGGTTACCTTTTTACATTTTTCGGTGACGCCAATAAACTTTTTTTAATAGTTCTACTGAATAGGTAATTTATCAGTTTAGGCGGCAAAAAATCATTTTGTCGTTGGTATTTGATACAGAAAACTTCAAACCAAATAACAGTGTCTTTTGTTTTTGTAAAAACCTAACAACTGCTTAGCAGGTGGTGAAAGACGTGCCTGTGAGTGAAATATTGGGAGTCGACGTTTTGTTATTTTTTTTAGCTATTTTCGAAAACCATAAATATCATAGAAAATAAGAAAAGAAGTATGTACTTTAAGATCTACATTACCATTAAACAAAATTTGTTCCTAAAAATTAAATCTGAAAATGCTTTTAATATGTTGGTCGTATTTGGCCATGCTTAGACTATCAAAAAGTTGTAAAACGAAGAGTTCTGAGTTCAATTCGTCAATTTTATGTTGCGATTTCTGAAAAAAATAGATGACTTGATAATGTGAGTAGTGAACTATTTATCAATTGGAGAGGTTAACTCAATAACGAGAGGAAAGAAAAGGCTGCAAAGGCAGACAAAATAAGAAAGTCAGACTTTTCAGAGTTTCAATTGAAATTAAAATAATATAACAAACTTTTTTTAAAAATAAACACTGTATAAATAGTTTTTATAGCTAAGTGGCACTTTTTCTTTTTACTACAAATATTCGGGAAAAAAACTGCAGGAAAACTTTTTCAATAAAACCACAAATTAAAAAGTCGCCCCTTTAGGCACATCGGTCGTCAAGGGTTAAGATTGTTATTTATTTTTTTTTTTGCAAAAATGTGAGAGATCATAATGCCAAATCAAAAAAAAAAACTTGTTGTTTTTATAAATAATAAACTTGTTTGGTCATAATTAATTTTTGACACAAAAATGGGTCAAATACCCCATAGGGTACTGGAATAATCGAAATACTTCCTTAACAAAAGTTTAATGATTTTTGGTGAGCTTTAATTGATCAAAATTAGGGTGGTCTTTTAGGGTGATAAGATCTGAGATCTAGTGGGTAAGGACTAAGTGGGTGTACTTAAAGTAAATTAATTTTGAAAAAAAATAAAAAATTGTCTCCTCGAGACATAAACAACGATATATCATAACTTAAGACCCAACTGGAAATGCCGAAGATATGACTACGTTCGGCTAAACAATATTTTTTTTAATTGCCCTACAAAAATTCTTTGGATTCGAAGGTGTACGGCGAACTTTTTTTCTGGTGCACTCTAATGTACATAAGTACATAAACAACATTGGTTTACGAATTTTCGAAAGAAGCGTAACAAAAACACCAAAAAATGCGAGATTTGCCCTTGATGAAGACGTTTGTAATAAAATACATTTTTTCGTAGGTAGGTCAGAGAGTCACCAATACATTCGGATGCGTTCAAAAGAGCACTTTTCAAATGTGTGAAAAGATGTAAATTTCTTTAGACGCATTTAAAAATTATTTTCGTTTATAGTAAAACGCAACGGGTAGCAGCAGTGGCGTGCGAGCAAGCATAAGCTCATTCGTTCATTCATTGACTTTAGTTTTTTGTCTAAATGCTTGTTTTTTATTTGCTTGCTAGCGCAAAGGTCAGTCGAACAGTTGTCCCGCATATTTACAAATTTGTTGTGGCCATTGCTGTTGTTGTTATGCGTTTTTACTGCCGACTTGCACAATGCAAGAGCCATTAGAGAAACACTACTAATAGAAATACTTAAATAAAAAAATAAAAACAAAAACATTTGTGCAAGCGCTCAATTAAAGCAGAGCTACAAACATTCGTATATATTTACTGTCGATTTGTAAATTCTGAGAAGATTTATTATGCTTGCTATATATAAAAAAATTTCGCTTTCTGTTATAATATTGAAGGCGAAAAGAAATTATTACTAAATAAAATACAGGTATTCAAATGGCGGGGTCGTATTCAATTGCAGAAAACGTGAAAATCATGTACAGCCACAAATACACCCATTCCAAGAACTGTCGGAATTAAAAGAGTCGCTAAAATTGTCTGCCTTCATGCTTGGTTAGTTAGCGCAATTTTTTTTTTTAAATATTATTTTTTTGTGGTGTGTTTCAAATGCTTATTATAAGCGGTTTTCCCTTTTTGTGATTTGACTTCTGCTTTGCACGGTTGCGTCGCGTAATCTGTAATCCGCATTACGTTTACTCGTGGCATAAAAAATCACTCGTGCCGAAAATATTACAACGATTTTGTTCAGTCATTTGGCTTAGTCAGCTTGCTTCTAATCATTCAAATGAAAGGATGTTGCAAATTGTAATAAAGCAACGCGTTATGCGCCTACTGATTATCAAAGTGATACGAGATTCTAAATTACAATTATGGAGCATATTCATTTCAACATTCATGCTCATATTCACGTCCAACGTAGCAATCGTACGGTCGATATAATTTCACACAAGGCTACATAACACTACTTTCCAAATTTTACAGAAGAGAGAAAATGTTTAGCATCTGTTGTTGAAACAGATACAAATTTAGAGGGGAGAAAACGTAGATATTGACTTAATCAAAGATCTTTAATAAATGGAATGAAGAAGATAACCCAGTTGCACAGTGGTCGGAGAGGCCATGTTTTACGCCAAAAATCAAACTGTTACTACGTGTTACTGTTACGATTTTAATAAAACTTTAGGACTACATTATTATTGTCACGCTAAGTATTCCATACAATTTATAGTTTCAAAATTGGCAGCTGTCAAATCAACTGCCAATATCTCTAAAAATATGAAAATCTTTTTGAAAATGCCACTTATTAGGTTTTTGGAAATGCTAGTCACGAATTTTATGTCAAATTAAAAATTTTACAGTTGACAGCTGTCAATAGGGCTGTCTCTTTCTCTACAACTTCGAAAATATTGGTTGCGTTCCAGATGCTTCACGATTTGCAGGTTTTTACAGGAAGTCGTTAGAGGTTTATTAATGGAGAAAACAGCCGTTCCTGTATATCGTAAATATCGTGAAGCAAAATACGCTGATTACTACGCATTAGGGCATTCAATCCCGAAGCATTTTAACAATCCCGGGATTTCGGGATGTAAAAATTCAAATCCCGGGATCCCGAGATTTTTCGGGATTTCAGCTTCATAATAACTTTTTGCATTTTACAGTAGGTTCGCCTTTTTCAATCCACACAGATTCATTGTCAACACATTTGGTCTTAGGGGAGCATAATGCTCCTTAGTAAAAGAGTATGTAATGTATATTATTTCTCGAAAACATTTACTCATATTTACA
>NW_023459741.1:49247-50072 GCF_013731165.1 Rhagoletis pomonella | reverse complement strand
CCAAAGTTATGCGGTAACATACATTAAAAAATATATATATATATATTCCGACGAACTGATAACCTCCTCCTTTTTTGGAAGTCGGTTAAAAATATATAGAATTGATAATACATAATTTTGCTTATAGTGTAAAATATCACTACACTTAGAGCTTGCGATATAAATAACGCAAGGTATATCGCAAATACTTTTACACCACACTTACAAGGCCCTACACACGGATCGATTTATCGGCCAACCAGTTGCCTAACCGCTAGAAGTTGGTGGTAAATAAGCCGCCATAAGGCAAGTTGGCAAACCTACGTCAAGTTGGAGTAAAATCAAAATTTTTTGATTTTTGAGGCAGACTGGTCAACTTGTTGCTCTGTGTGTAGACAAGTTGGCAACCTAAAATGGGATTTCATTTTTTTAAAGGCGCATTAACGTTATAACATGTGTGTTTCGGTAGGTTTCGACAGTGAAAATGCGTATAATTAATAAAAACGGGCGCGGTAGCAATAACAAATACATAAAAACTAGTGAACCCGCATGGCGTTAAGACGCCAAAATTGAGCTTAACATTTTAAACAGATGGCAACACTATTCACAAACCTTAATAAATATTAAAAATGTTTCAATTAAATTCGTCCATCCCTTATTGAACGAAGAGAAGAGTCACATGGCGTCGGTTTTTCATTTCCTTAATGCACATTTAGAATGACGGGGCTGATCTGATGACCTTCACATTAAAGATCTGATGACCATAACAAAAAAAAAATTATTTATTTATAAAAATTAAGTTAAACTAATTTTTTCGGTATATTATGGGTTTATTCGAAAGAACAT
>NW_023459741.1:20633-39247 GCF_013731165.1 Rhagoletis pomonella | reverse complement strand
TGTATTTTTATTTAAGTAAATAAGAAAAACATGAACAATCAAGAAATTGTGATTAATTTTGCGACAATTTAATGTTGCAGCACTACATCTACTCATTGTCGCCGGCAAAATTAGAAATAGATTTAATTTGGCGACGTCGACAATTGCAGTCCTGCAGCCAAGATGTCGTGCTGTCGTCAAAATAATTGTGTCCGTAAGAACGTGTGTATTTAAAATTTGAGAGATGCTGCTTATCGCTTGTTGTCGTCAAAGTGTTCCGAGCTTAACTCTCCGAAATTTGGTTACTGGCAAGTTACAGGATGTTTTTTGCTGGAGAATATGAAAACAACTATTCTTTTGAACACATTTCAAGAGTGGTTGTATATTTTTTGCTAACGTTGTGCTTAATTCGCTATATTCAAGGATGGCTTGAGAATTTGGTGAATCGAGAAGAAAACACGTTTTCTCACTGCAAATTCACAGCTGTCAACTCATTGTTCTTCGCCATATTCTTTGTTTACCCGTTGCCACAAATGTCATTCTGCGGGAATGCGCAATCTTGTATTCTATCGTTCTTGCCCGTAATTCTCTCAATGATCCCATTCTTCTTTTTGCTGATAATTATCGGCTAGAAAAGTAAACAAGTCACTCCGAAACACTTCATTTTTAGAGTTTTTTCACTTCGCTCGAAAATAAGTAAACGGCAGCACTGCATAGCGCTTCTTGTTCTATGGGCGCCATCTGTATTTGAGAATATTTCGCACAAGCCTGACTATTAAACCAACCATGTACTTGTCAAATATTTCAGCACTCTTCTTCTTCTTGTATGTATACCATGCTTTTTCAATGCTGGGCATGTGTTCTTAGACATTAATATCGTGCAACAGAAAGCAGAAATTAAGGTTAGTTCAAATTTATAAGAAATTGGCTGAAGCAAAGTAAGAAAAAAGAGAAGTAATTAAAAAAATCGCCAATTATGGATGGCTCTGGAAATAATCGTTATGAACTTTTGTTCATGGACGATGATATTAGTGATCCATTAGATAATATTGCGATCAAGTCTAAAAAACAGGTTAAAACTGCTGGTGGCAGTGGGGGTAGTGCACCCCTCGCAAAGTCATCGAATAAACAAAATGTCGACAGTGTTCCAAGGACACAATCGAGCAAGAAACCTAACCAAGCCGAGAAAGAGAATAAGCCATCAGCCCTGAACAAAAACGAGGTGAATAAGAAATCGACGGCGGGTACTGCTGCAGATAGAACTAACAAGCAAGGAGGGCCAGTTGCCAATGCAAATCGGAAGCGCACTGGACCCGCTAGTGATGGCGGTCAAGGTGGACAACAGCAACAGGGCACGAGAAACTTAAATTTTAGACAGCAAAACGGCGAAACTCGCGAACAACGCAATAATCGACGCAATGTCCGGGAAAATGGATTCACGGGTAATTTTGGTATGCAAATTGAAGGTGGATCATCGCAGCAGCAACCACGCCAATTTCGGGAACGAGAAAACCGTGGCCCACCACGTAACCGCAATTTCGAAGGTGGTAACCGAGGCGGTAAGCGTGAATTCGACCGACAATCAGGCTCCGATAAAACTGGTAAGCAGAAAACACATCCATACGTATGTATAATTATTTAAGCTTTTGTATGTATTGGTGTTAATCAAAATCATGGAACACAAACATACGTGCATGCATATTCACAACTTCGACGGGATGAACAATGTCAAAACGTGCCAAATGTCAAAGATTTCATGAAGTAGATTAGGAAACTTTTAAATAAACCTAAAAGGAAAAAAAACGATAGGAGATGAACGAAATTTTGTGTTTTTCCGGCGTTTGCATTTGCTGGATGTTAAAATAACAAAAAACAAAAGTCAAAAGAATGCCAGTTGGAAACCCCACAGTGTAATAGTGTTTATTACATTATGGGAAAACTAAGGGCTGGTTTCTCCATCTCAACTTAACTTAGTTAGCCAATTTTCTTGACTTAGTCATGACCAAGCTGTGTAAAACGTAGGCTAACTTTTGACTTAAGTCCAAAAAGTGGCTAAACTAAGTTGAGTTGAGTTGGAGAAACCAGCCCTAAATATTACGTGTTTGATTGAAAACAAAATTAAACAATTTCAGGTGTGAAAGCTATTGACAAACGTGACGGTGCTGGAGCACATAATTGGGGATCCGTAAAAGAAGCTATCGACGATGTTAATAAGAGCGATGTTGAAGCTGGCAATGTCACTGATAAGGCTGAAGAATCCGGCAATGAGCAGGCAGACCAGGCACCGGTCGAAGAAGAAACCAAAGAATTGACGCTGGACGAATGGAAGGCGCAAAAACAACAACGAGTAAAGCCAACTTTCAATATTCGCAAAGCTGGAGAAGGTAAGCAGCAAAACAAAAATGTTTCTACAAAACCATTTTACTTACTAAGAATTCACACTATAGGTGAAGACACAACTCAATGGAAGAAAATGGTAGTTCTAAACAACAATAAGAAAAAGGACAATGAAAGCGAAGAGGAACTTGAATACGATCCTGCCATGTATCCGCAGAGAGTTGGACGCCAACAACGTGTCCTCGACATACAATTTAATTTCAATGACGGGCGCCGTGGTCCTGGTTTTGGTGGACGTGGGCGTGGCCGCGGACCTCGTCCAGGAGCTGGCGTTCCCAACACCAACACCAACTTTAATAATGCTACTGAACGCCCAGTCGCTGGTGGACGTGGGGTTATTACTGGCCGAGGCGGAAAACGCAATTTTGGTTTCAGACAGCAAAATATTGCACCGAAAGTCAACGACGAACGTCAATTCCCAACATTGGCTTAAAAGTTCTGTACATTTGACGCAGGCGCATTATCAAAAACAAAAAAAGAACTATTTAAACGAATGAAAATAAACAAGCAAGTAATAAAGGAATCAAGAATTACGATTAGTTTGAAGCTTTCTCAAACTCAAAGACTATATAAATAGTAAAATATAAAAATACAATTAATGAATTATCACAAGCTATTCTGTTTTCGTTACCAGTCTGTTGGATTTATACATTGAAATATAAATATATTATCCTCTAACACTAAATAACAGATCAAAACGCCGCCCAATAACAACAGCGTCAAAGCGTATAAATAAGGAACATCAGAGGAAATTGCTTTCAGATGAAAGGGTTTAAACCAATAACTTCAAGAGCCACACTAGCATAGCCAATGCAACAGCACTTGTGGTACATATTTATAAAGTCTAGTACTCCCACTGCTAAAATAATGTGTATATTTTTGTTTTTCCTTAAATTTAAAATTTTGTTTATTACAAAATGATACCGAATGTGGGAGTCACTCACTTTCCAATTATTTCCAAAACTACTTCGAGTTTTGCAAAATTATAGCAGTTAAAATTTAAAAAATAATATGAATAAACTAACAATACACGAACTTCATTAAGCAGTTCGTATTGAACGAAATTAGAAGCCAGCGAAAACTATTTGATGTCATCACATGAATGAAATCCATAGAACGAAGCAAATATCCATCATCATCACTCTCATGCCAAGCAAATATCATTTTATTGTAACTCTCTTAATTGTATTAACAAAATAATTTAAAGGCAAATAAAAGTTCACACTACTATTAAAGAAAAAGCCAATTTAATATACTTAAGGGTATAGGTATGACATGTTGAACAATAATTGCGTTTGCAACGAAATATTTTTAGAAAGCTATTAAATAATATCTATATTTATATGTAGTTCAAGCATTTTACACAATTTTAAGTTTTAAATACAGATTTTAATTACATACATATATTTGGAAACTAAGAATGAAAATTACCCAAATGAAAACTGCTTACAATTCAGCCCTATTCTGCATTTCGACTCGAATCGAAATGTTCTCCGTTTGGCAACTTTGGTATTCTGTGTTCCGTTTCCTTTCGATCCATCTTCGAAATTTACGATTATACCTATTCTACATTTCGATCGGAGTTCCGTTTTTCTAGGTTGCAAATTTGTTGACGGAGAACGTTTCGATTGTTATTTTCGTGGGTTTAAATAATAAAATTTATAAAAAAATAAGTAAAATATACTGTGCATGATTGTAAGTCATCATAAATGAATTTTCTCGATTTCTGTGTTTTCGCGAGCGGTAATACGGGCAATACGAAAAATTGGCTCAAATATTAGGAGCCAAAGGGGATATTGTGCGAGGTTTTCAAAGAGGAAGCACAGGCGTTTTTGTTTTCATTATCTATAAATAAGACTGTGAAATGCAAATACAATTTATTCTTTGTATATCAAATTAATAGAAGTATGTACATACATACATTAGGGTGAGTAAAAAAAAAATAAAGTATTTTTTTTGGATCCGACACACGAAAACTAGTACCTAGGTACCTCTAGAAAGTACTTACCAAACCTGAGCTCTTAATATTAACGGGAAGATTATGCTCGTCATAGTTTTCCATTTTCAATTTAGTCTCATATAACAATGGTCATATCTTATCACCAATAGATTGTTAAACCAGTTGCGTCGTCAATATTTATAGGAAATTGAACGCTCTACAAAAATGGTTTCACATATATTTTTTTCATTAATCTAACCACTTAAAAGATATTCAAGGTCAAAGATTGAAGTATTTTAAGGAAAATAATTTTTTTTTGTTTTGAATTTTGTAACTTACTAAAAAATAATTATTGCCAAATGAGTTTCAATTATTTCTATAGGGAATTAAATGCTCTACAAAAAAGGTCTCATGTAGTTTTACTGTACTGATTTTAATAGTTTTAATAAATATCTCCAATTTATCCATTTAATTAATGAATTTTGAGATAATTTATGATCTATTTCAGAAAAAGAAGGTTTTTATTTAAGGAATATCATCAAACTTATCAGCAGAAAAAAAATCTATTTCGCCATATGAAATTTTATAATTCAATACAGTACTGATACAAAAATATATTTTTTCTTTTGATAAAAATTGATACTCAAATTCTCATGAATATTTTCAAAATTCATAAATTGAAAATATTTATTGAAAAACCATTAAAATCAGGCATTGGGATTCTACTGCAAATATCTTATAAATGGTTAGAGTAATCGATTAACTACATCAGACCTTTTTTTGTAGAGCGTTTAATTTCCTATAGAAATAATTGAAACTCATATGAAAATATTTTTAAGTAAGTTACAAAATTCAAAACAAACAGTTATTTTCCTTAAAATACGTTACAAAATTCAAAACAAACAGTTATTTTCCTTAAAATACTTCAATCTTTGGCCTTAAATATCTTTTAAATGTTTAGATTAACCAAAAGAGTATATTAGACCATTTTTGTGGAGCGTTCAATTTCCTATAAATATTGACGATGCTACTGGTTTAACGATCTATTGGTGATAAGATATGACCTTTTTTATATGAGACTAAATTGAAAATGGAAAACTATGATGAGCATAATGTCCCCGTTAATATTAAGAGCTAAGATTTGGTATGTACTTTCTAGAGGTACTTAGTAGAGGTATACGCCGCCGCGCCACGCCGTCGCCGCCGCCGTTTTTTGTCATTCCTCACGCGCCGCCGCCGAGTTACGAAAATATCGGCGTGGCGGCGGCGGCGTTCGGCGCCTAAGGAATTTTGTACAAAATTTTCATGATGTACAGTATCGGTCATATCTATAGCACGCCATTTCAAAGTGATATTGTGTGCCACTTATGTTTATTTATTTATTTTTAAGAATTTTCAATTAAAATTTAATTCATTCTCGGACAAACCCCATAAATATCCAAGTTCAACAATTTGTAGAAAACTACAAAAAAGTGTAACAAATTTTAACTTAAATTTCAAACTTTTTTCTCGGAAGTGATAGAATTTTTTTTTGTACACAGTTTTTAGCCCCTGCAATTTTAGTCTGATAATATGCAAATTTTAAGTGGCTACGAATTACCGTTAATTTTTTAGAATTTTTTTTGTCGCATTGGCTTCCATATAATAAATAAACTCAATTTATTTGTATATGGAAGAAAACCGCAACATCCTTGGCGAAAAAAATTCTAAAAAATCAGCGGTAACTTTTAGCCACCTGAAACTTGCACATTATCAGACTAAAATTGATTGGGCTATAAAACTGTGTATTCAGAAAAATTCAAACACTTCCGAGAAAAAAGTTTGAAATTTAGTGAAAATTTGTTGCACTTTTTTGTAGTTTTCTATAAGTTTTTAAACTTGGGTTTTTATGGGTTTTGATAGAGAAAGAACTGTATTTTAATTGAAAATTCTTAAAAATAAATAAATAAACATAAGTGGCACACAATATCACTTTGAATTGGCGTGCTATAGATATGACCGATACTGTATGTACATTGAATACATCGTTTGAAGGAACTAAATACTACTTGTATAAAAACACAATTTTACGAAATGAAAATTACATTTATAAATTAGTTTTTTTGCATAATTTGGGCCACTGGACAAGAATAAGATCTCCTTTATTTTTCCAAAAATAGCGTAACTCAGAAAAAACATAGGTAACATATTTTTCGACGAAAGCGTTTATTACAGTTAAATTGGGGTCGAATACTGGTAATCTAATGATTTTTTTCCGCAGTAGACAATTCTTTTCAATACTACAACAATACTACTTTTTTATACACCTGCTACAACAACAACAAAGTAATAACACATCAAAAACTTTAATGCCAATATCTCAGAAAGCAGTTTTAATAGAAGCCCTTTGCATCGAACTCCTCGATTATTGCAGATAACACAAAGATAATATTTTAGTATTTTAAACAAACACGTTTTTTGCTAATATTTACATTCGTAAATTATTTTATTCTGGGGTCCCACATACGTATACAAGTACTAGGTGGCTATGTGAAAATTACGTTAGCATTCCTTAGTGATGGTCTAACCCCAGGAAGGTTTTGCTCCATCGCATCGCAATGTTTTCTACACAGGGTTGAAGTTATTTATTGAGAGCGACATAAATTACCCCAATAACTAAACTTCTAAAATTTTTTTATTTGTTTAAATTTAAATATGTAGTACATACGGATCTGTAGAGAACATAGAGATCCGTGTATGTATGTATGTATGTATATACCTCAGACCTTCTTCTGTTCGCCCATCAATCAGCGCCAGACACTCAACATTCTAATTCAAGTGGAAGTAACAATATTTAAATTTAAAACTAATTCAATAATGAAATAAATAGAATTATAATAATAGAATAATTGGCATGGCGAACGCCTAACGCTGACGAGTTGAAATGATAAGATTAGTAGCCTCATGGCTCTTTGAAATCTACCTTATGAGCAGTAGCGCCGGCGTTTCCAGATGCGCCGGCGTCGCCGCCGCCGCCAAATATTTTTGAAGTTGACCACGCCGCCGCCGCAAAGCCTGTCGGCGTAAACCTCTAGTACCTAGGAACTAGTTTTCGTGTGTCGGATCAAAAAAAAACTTGATTTTTTTTACCCACCCTAACATACATACATACATAAAATGTGAAGTTACATAAAAAAGATGCTTTTATTATTGCACTCGTTTTTACTAACTTTTTAAAAAGAGGTGCGTATGTTGTCGAATTCGAATTTGCTATGGAGCTTTGTTCTTCTCCTCCTCCTGACGGCTTTCTTCAAAGTGGAATTCATTTGCGTTCAAATCTTCCACTCTGTAGTAAATGCAAATGTTGTGGAGTGCTCAAACACTGGCTTTGAGCGATGAGTAATAGAGTTCATGATGAATTTAGGACTTTTCACTCATCTGAGAAAGATCAAACATGATGTTTTCTCTCTTCCTCTTCCTCTTTCGACTCGATCGTAACGCAGAATACCTAAGTTAGATTCTTGCGGAGCGGACTGCGGCAACGTAATCGAAATGCAGAATAGGGCTGATTGTATGGAAATACATACGTACAGCCAACATTACAAGGTAAAATCATTGAGAGGCAGTCTGACGTTTGCCAGCAATATAATTTTAAAATTTGAACTCAAGCTCACACACACATTCTCATTTTTTAATCTTAAACAACAACAATTGTGAACAACTTAATTTTTTTTTATTTTCAATTTTATATGATTTTAATGTTTTTATCATGCATACAGCCATGGTCAACCAAATAGCACACACACCTTTACCCGAAAGCCAAATCCGCTAAAAAAATCGGCATGAAGATACTTTTTTTTATACAAATTGCATGGTAACATCTTCCCTTGCATATTACCATGATACAAAAAGGTAGTTCCATTTCAAATTTTTTGACAAAAAATATGTTTTCAAGTTTCACTAATTGTACAAAATTATGAGCTACCTACATCGACCAACTCTTAAACTATTCGGACGTGTTCATACAAGTGTTCTTAGCTCGCGTAATAACAATACCAAATAACCCGTTATCATATTTCGCTTTTGTGCACTTTAGTGGAGCATCAGCATAACAACCACTTTGTAAACAAGGAACCGCTACAACATACCAACAAACAAAATGCCAACACAACCAGAGCCACCTGACAAATCAACAAACAGATTCGCAATACTAAGCCAATTTGACGACACCGATTACACATTTCCCACACTTACACATAAACAAACACCACTTAACCAACCCAAATACATAACAATTACAGCAGCCAACAATGAACTACAAAAACTAAGCCCATTCGTAATAAAAAGAGCAATAGACTCAATATCAACTCAAATAGAAAACGTAAAGCAACTCAAAGACGGATCATTGCTTATACTGACACTTAACTCAAGAGTAGCTGAGCGGTTTTTAAAAGTGAAAACACTCGGTAATCTATGCCCGGTGACAGTCAAATACCAAGACAATCTAAACACAATAAACGGAGTAACTTATGCGCCCTGCCTAAATTTTGTAAGCGACGAGGAAATCATACAAGAATTAAAAAGTCAAGGCGTAAGAAACGTATACAAATTCACACGCACATTTGAAGGCAAAGCAACTCCTACTGGAAAAATTGTATTATCTTTCGATCTTTACCACCTACCCAAAGACATTGATATGGCATGGTACAAAGTTAAAGTCACACCGTACTACCCTACCCCTATGCGTTGCAAAAACTGCCAGCTCTTGGGGCACACAAAAACACGGTGTACTAATCCTGCCACGTGTGAAGGCTGCAACCTTCCACCTCACTCCCCAACTGACTGTTCGCGCAAACAATGCGCAAATTGTGGCAACAACCACGCATCATCAGACAAAGATTGCCCTAGATTCAAACAAACCCAAGAAATCCTAAAAATAAAGACAACTGCTAAATGCTCAATGGGAGAAGCACGTCGTAAATACAATGAAAAAAACGAACCACAAAGAATCCCAAAACATACTTACTTAGACATCACCAAAGGAAACAAACAAACATCCACCAACAAGCCACCACCAACGCCTCCAACAGAAACCACAAGCATTGCTAAACGCCCCGCTTCATCCCCACCGACTAAAATTAATCAAAACAAATTACAAAAAACCCAAATATCGCCCAAAAAAACTAACCTAAGCAGCACTAGTAACACAACAACAATTAAAAAATCCATTTCAAACAAACTCTCTGATCACTATGATAATTCACAAACCTCAACTTCACAACTCACCAACAACTTACCTGAAAACAATAATACTATCTCACCATGCACCAAAATAACTCAAGAGCTACTAAATAAAAATGAATATTATATGGCCCTTTCTGACTCCGAAGAAGAACCTAAATTATAATTAATCAATAAACAAATAACGGCAAATAACAAATAAATACAACAAAGCATATAAACTAATAAATAAAACATGAATTTCAAAATATTACAGTGGAATATAAAAGGATTCTTTAACAACATCAATGAGCTTAACCTCGTAATTAAAGAAGAAAATCCACCCTTCATATCACTGCAAGAAACACATTGCAAACACAACTTCAACCCATATCCCCCAAAAGGATACTTAAGCCATTTTCTAAACTCATCAACAATTACAACAGCCAAACAAGGAATAGGGGTGCTTATTAAAGCTAATATTCCCCACAAAATAATTTCATTAAACACCGACCTACAAATAATAGCGATCGAAGTCAACCTTAATATAAAATTTACAATAATATCATGCTATCTTCCACCAAACTTACAGATTCCTACCAAAGAAATAATGGATACACTCGCCTTAATTCAAACACCAATAATCTTTTTAGGAGATTTTAACAGCTGGAATCCTTTGTGGGGTTCCCCAACATACAACAATCGAGGCAAAATAATAGAACACATAATCAACCAATCGGACCTTTTCTTAATAAACGACGGTAGACCAACCCACTTTTCAACGCACGGGACACTGACCCATGTAGACATTACATGCTGCTCAGCTAGCTTGCTCCCGATCATCAAATGGAATATCTTAGAGGATCTTTATCACAGCGACCATTTCCCGATAATCACCACAATCAATTTGACACACAACACCGAAAAACACCACACTGAAAAGAAATTTCTACTCAACTTTGCTGATTGGGCAAAATTCAGTCAATCCGTCGAAGAGGAAATTTCGGAGAGACCGATTTCTGTAAACATTAATCAAGAAGCAAATAATATTACAAAGGCAATTCGTGTAGCAGCCAACCTTTGGATCCCTCAATCCTCTCAGAAGACCAGAACCCATGTCCCCTGGTGGAACCAGACTTTAGCAAATCTCCGCAACCAAAAAATGACAACATGGCACCTTTTTCGAAAATCTCCAACAGAACAGAATCTTCTTGAATACAAAAAACGTAATGCTATCTTCCGCAGGGAAATGAAGCAAACAAAAAAATCTAGCTTCGAAAATTTTGCAAAAAGCATAAACATAAACTCATCATCGCAGGAATTATGGAACAAAGTGCGGAGGCTAACAAATCAAAATACACAAACGTCAATAGCAGCAATTCAAACACCACAAGGAACAACAACGGAAACGCGAACAATAGCCCACCTCTTTGCTCACAACTGGTCTCAATGCTCGAACGACAACAATTTTCCTAATCAATTCAACCAGGCAAAAAAATCAAATATAGCGCCAAACCAAACCACTAATCCAACAGCAATGAAAATGGAAGTGCATATTTCCATGGATGAAATGTATTCTACCCTAAAAAGTACTAAAGGAAAAACACCAGGTTTTGATCGCATCTCATACAGCATGATTAAACACTTGAACTTATCCACAAAAACGAGACTTTTGACACTGTACAATAATATTTTCCAATCAGGCATTATTCCCCAAAACTGGAAAGCGGCAACCATCATCCCTATCCCAAAACCTCAGAAAGACCTCAACCTTCTCGGATCCTACAGACCCATCTCGCTAATTTCGTGCCTGTCGAAATTAGTAGAAAAAATAGTCGCGACACGTCTAGTCTGGTTTACAGAGGCAAAAAGGCTCATCTCATCCAACCAGGTCGGTTTTCGACCAGGAAGAGGATGTACGGATGCCCTGCTACACATCGACTACAATGTGGCAAAAACGCTATCAGCCCATAACCACATTTCAATATTATCACTAGACTTCGAAAAAGCGTTCGACAGAATAGGAGCTCACGTCATTCTAGAGAAACTAAATCAGTGGGGAGTTGGACCCAAGATCTTCAATTTTGTAAAATCATTCCTCCAAAATAGAAAATTCCGAGTCAGGGTAAACGGTATTTACTCCAAATTATATCTTTAACGAATGGTATTCCCCAAGGATCACCGCTTTCAGTACTCCTCTTTTCAATCGCGTTTAACGAAATAAGCACTATAATACAGAAACACAAGCTTTGTTAACCACTGTATCTATGCCGACGATTTATTTATACTGTGCAACAAAAAGAACAATAGCGAGTCAAATAAAATTTTAAGAAATATTCTGAAAGAAATTGATGACTGGACCTTAAGATCAGGTGCGAAAATTTCCCTCGAAAAAACAAAAAAACTTCATATTTGTAAAAAACTAAAATGCGATTCCAATAGTCACTCAATAGAATTGAAGCAACAAATTATCGAGAATGTGGATGAACTGCGAATACTAGGTTTAATATTCACAAAAAACTACACATGGAAACGGCATCTTTTAAAACTAAAGAGGGATCTACTCTCCAGACTTAGTTTAATATCGTATTTGTCATATAAAGGATATGTCCACATAAACACACTCATACACATCACAAAAACTATAATCCTGCCAATGTACCACAAGGCGATCAGAACCAGCCTATTCGCTTTTCGCACCACCACGACAAATAACCTCTTGTTGTTGTTGTTGTTGTAGCGGCTACAACAACCCCGCCCAGATCGGTTGGTATCTCAGTCGTTGTCGTCAAGTTCCACTAACGGCAACCCTAGGAAGCGTGCAGCTTCTGCGGGGTTTGCCCATAGGGACAAGGCCGTTAGGGTTGTCGGGTTTTCCGGGCATGCGAAGAGATGTTTCGAGTCATGTGGGGTCTCTCCGCATGCCGGACATTCGTTCGGCACATCCTCATTCAACCTACTCAAGTAGGAGTTCAACCTGCTGCAGTAGCCGGAGCGAAGTTGTGCGAGTGTAGTGCGTGTCTCCCGAGGCAGATGAAGCTCCGTCTCGTCTATGTACAAATAACCTCTTCATTGAATCTGGCTTGCCCACACTAGAGGAACATATACAGAATGTCAACACTAGCTTAATACCAAAAGTTTTATTTTTAAATACATCTATAATATCCGAAGACGTAAAAAAACTGGTACTATCCAAACGAACATTCAATGTTAATCCTTCACTGCTCCGAATTATCAAACTATGCAACAAGTACAACTTGGAAGTAAAACCACATAGACTACGAAGTTACAACCCACCGTGGACTCTTGACAGCCAATGTTGCGATAGAACACTACACACCCACAAAAAAGATAACACCCCAAATTCAATATTCAAACAAATCTTCCTCGAAAAGGCGAACACTTACAATAAGAGCGGCTGGCAAATTATCTTTACTGATGGGTCTAAAACACAAAATAGCGATGCTTTCAGTATAACATCGGAAACAGGCTCCTGCATTAGCATGAAATCAATGTTCCCTTTCTCTTCAGTCTTCTCGGCAGAAGCAGCAGCTATACACGAAGCTATAGTATTTTCCCTTCACAAAAAAACAAAAACTGTGATATGTTCAGACAGTCTATCGGTGTTACAGGCAGTTAGAAATTAACAATTAACAATTAATCAAATAAGAGATATGTTAATAAAAAACAAGAAAACGCTTAAGCTCCTATGGGTTCCAGGACACGCAGAAATTGACGGTAACACCTACGCCGATGAAGCTGCAAAATTTGCTTGCAATGCACCAATAATACGCACCCCAAAAATCGAAAAGCTTGACATAAAACGCCATATCAAAACGCTTATAATACACGAAACACGCCAACTGCGTAGCAGCCACAAACATTATCACTATACTAACATTAACAAAGATGGAACTCCTCCACAATACCCAACAAATATACATGGTTTCAAAACCAGAATCTTTTCACGATTGCGTCTCGGGCACACCACACAAACCCACGAATATATCTTGAAAAAGGAAAATCAACCAATCTGCATCACCTGTAACACAATCCAAACATTAGACCACATCCTCAACAATTGCCAAAAATACTACAACACAAAAAAAGCAGTATTTAACACAGAATATAAACGACGTCCTAGCTACCCCTAGCTTTGCTAATATTGAAAAAATCGCCAAATTTATCAAAGATATAGAAATGACAATCTAATAAACACAACCTTAAACAACAGTAAATTCAGAGCTGATGGTCTCGGCAGCCAATGCTCAAATAGATCATTTAGTGCTGGTATTCATACCAGCTTCTAAATAATAATAATAATAATAATATGAGCTACCTTACCACATTGATAGCAATCAAACAATACATCAGAGGATTTAATGTTGTGCGTGGGAAATGTTGGGTTATTTGTATAATGATTATTTTCGAAAAGAAAAATTAAACTCGTGTTAGGCCATCAGCAGTATTTTTGCGCAAAATCCACCTCCAATTTTACAAAAAAGTGCACATTTCAAACCGCATTCTTTTTTTTTTTAATAAACGCTTAATCCTTTGACTAGACGTATATGTTAACGGGTTCCTGTCCAATGAATCACATGTGATTCATGGGAACAGTTTTTTACCTTGTCTCACAAGTCCATGCATCATATATGAGCAAAATCAATGCTGACTTCAGACACATATTTCTATGTATTTGCAAAAAATATAGTGTTTTTGTGTGGAAACATACAAAACAGTTGTGGATTGAATATGATACATAGGACGTACCTTATCGAAAACTATTTCCCACCCTTATGTATAATAAATGAGATTTTAAATATTTTATTTTTTTTGCATAAGGGCATATTATCTCATGTGGATAATTCTTGTCCCAAATACATATGTAGTTGCGACCCTATATTTATTTATATATAAATTTCTTAGCAGCAACATCTGTATCAGAACAGCCCGAGAATCCAAAAAATTGGTACTGTTACAAGCAGGGACCAAAAATAACTGTTATCTCGAATTTACAAATTGAAAACGTTGCCTGAATTCTGAAATTTAACGAAAACGTTGTTTCATAACAGTTAATAGATGAGAAATATTTGTTCCGTTGCTGATAAGAGTTATTTCACAACGTTTATTTTTTACGTTGCTCGATAACGGTTATTGCCCAACTTTTATTTTTTACGTTGCTTGATAACAGTTATTGCCCGACGTTTATTTTTACGTTATCTGATAATAGTTATTTCACTCTCTCACTTTTATTTCATCATCTTTATCTTATTCTCCATCCCCATCTTCACCAATATCCTAATCTTACGTTTATCAGACAACGTAAAAAATAAACGTTGTAAAATAACTCTTATCCAGCAACGTAAAAAAATAAACGTTGGGAAATAACTCTTATCGGCAACGGAAAAAATACTTCTCCTGCATAACAGTTATCAGGCAACGTAAAAAGTAAACGTTGGGTTATAACTCTTATCGACGAAATAAGATATTTCTCATCTAATAACTGTTATGGTGCAACGTTTTTGCTATAAAACTTATAACTGTTATGTCCCTGGTTACAAGTAACTCCACCTCCTCCCTCTTCCACGGATAACGGTACATCGTTTAGAGCAGTGATTCCCAAAGTGGTCCAAGTGGACCCCCAAGGGTCCACGGGAGACTCGACGGGGGTCTACGTTGGCGTTAAAAAAATATGGGGGTCCACGAGTTGTAAGTGGGGGTCCACGAAAATGTATCTGGTTTCGATAGCAAAGAATAAAAATGGTTGCTTGATAGCCCCTTTATTTAACTAAATTTGTTTGACTTACTGTCACTTTGTGTCTTCATACGTAGGGAAGGAAGCCTTAAAGGCCACTTGCAGACTTAAAAGAATTGAATGTTGGTATAACACTGAGAGAAGCGAGGCGGAAATTGCTGGCGGCAGAGATTTGAGCACTTGTGTCTATAATGCTATAATGCTGAGTTCCCTGAGGGGGAATACTGGTTTAATTCCAGCACTGAGCCCAAACTCCCACACTGACTCTGGGCCAGGATCTGGGATCTTTTTCGAAGTTAATGAGGATAAACTTCACTTCGGTCTTCCAGCTGAAGTATTTACAATCCTCAAAGCCATAGACTACGTGGTGGAAAAAAGTGGAGGGAAAGGAGTTTACGTGTCTGCACTAAATTATGTTGGCAAACATAACCGTCTCGCTTTACTCTGGGTGCCAGGTCACTCGTGAGAGCCTGTTTTTTAAAAACTTGCAAGTGTGTAGTCACATTATTTTAATAAATAGAACGCCACTCCGAATTCAGTTTTGGAACTCACCCACGATGCCACTTTTCACCGTTACATCTAACCTTCACATTTTTCGATGAGTTTGGAAATATGTTAGAAAGGGCAGCAGGGGGTCCACCGAAACCAGTAATGTTTTGAAAGGGGTCTACAAGAAAAGCAAGTTTGGGAACCTCTGGTTTAGAGGATTAAAAATATTTTGCGTCAGCAATTATTCAACAAACTGCATTAGATCGTATTACGTTTACTATCCTCGGAAAAGCAAACAACTTTATTTTCAAACCTTTGCGCAGGTGTACCGAATTCTTGCAGTTTGGAAACGCGCAAGAATTTTCTTTTAATACCGTGATCCAACTTCACTAACTTAATTTTTTTTTACTTTTTCAAGAAACAAAAATTTTGCCGCTAGTGAATCTGGTAGCATGATTTAACATAGTTAAATGTCATAAACTTGTTAAAAGTCAAGTGGTCGGCAACCTCAACGAATGTCAATAAATGAAACTAACCATGGTTCATGCACGATACAAAAAAGGAGGTAGTTACAATCATTGTATAAGCTTACAAGTATGGAATGCGCCATTTTGTTTGTTTACATTCGAAAATAGCTGAGATCACCTGATATCTAATTCCCTCATTCTCCGCACAGTGTTATATTCAAGTTTCAGAAAAAACTTTAAAATCTAAATTGAGAAATATTTTAGAAACATGTGGTTTGGTTCATTTGAATTGATTAAATAAGAAATTGAAAATACATGCCAAGTCTTGCATTTCCAATAATAACGATAAATGTGTATGTTCCAGAGAATAATTTGAAATATTTGTGAAACTTATCGTTTTGCGAAAACGAAAACAAACTTAAGAATTTGAGTGTATTATTTCTAGTAAGTAAGAGTAAATAAATCTAACTTTCAAGATTGAAAGCCAAAATTTCGAAATTTATATCAAAATCAGATATTTTTATACTTTAGGTTGCACCATTTACAAAAATCAAATCAGAGGTTAATTTTCTTCAAAATTGACAAGACTGAATTTCGTAGTCTATTTTCTTTTTTGCATTATTTAAACGGTCAGTGGAGAGAACAATTAGTCGTCATTGTAAAAGTGTAATTTTTTAGTTTTTTGTGCAAGTACTAAATATTTTATTATATATTGAAGCAAAGCATATATTAATGTCACGCCCGTCACAAAATACACAAAATAGTTATTTTTTGAAAGAAAACACATCTTGGACAGTGTAAAAAAGCTGACGAAAGTAACGCTATGACATAGGCGAATATGTGCGAATTGCTTTCAAGTGTTTATATGCTCTTATTTTCGTAAAAAGAACAGATTATGTTGGTCACGCCCGTCACATGTCACTCCCGTCACAATTTAAAGTTTGACAAATATCAATAAATTCGGCCAGGGACTGCTACCGTTACTTATCTGCTAATCTGAAATGTGTCATATATCTGTT
Organism: Rhagoletis pomonella; assembly: GCF_013731165.1. Lineage (NCBI taxonomy): Eukaryota > Metazoa > Arthropoda > Insecta > Diptera > Tephritidae > Rhagoletis > Rhagoletis pomonella. The sequence goes on along the minus strand of NW_023459741.1, from coordinate 22,003 downwards.
TGTGATCAGCAATGATAATGATCATAAAGATATCCTTCCCACGACAGCCGGTTCTACGTACCGGAATGACTCGGGTTTTACCCGACCAAGGGCTGTTGTTTCGGCGATCTAACCCCGTTTAGGTCGGCGAAGTATCTCAGAAGTTGTTCGTCCATAGGGCTACATTCACTACGTATTCTTCTACTCAGGGCCGGCATCGAGTCAAACCCAGGGCCAGAAATCTACACCTGCTGTGTATGCCGGAGACGACTACACCACAACTCCACCTCAGTCAAGTGTAATGCCTGCGAGGGGTGGAGTCACCTTAGAGTCTGCTCAGGACTACGGACACACCGACAGTGGATCACGTCGTACGTGGCCCCCCCGTTGCTCAAACAGAGCAGCCTCCACGGCTAACCTCAGTCCACCCGAGCAGCCACATACAGTCACCACAACACAACAACATATTAACATCACATACCACACCACAGCCCCGACAGACCACATAACACACACAACCGCACCACCACCCACACGCCGCCGCCAACTGGTTCCCTTACAATCTGCACGGTATGTCAGACCAGGATATTCCGTAATGTGACTTCAGTCAAGTGCAACACCTGCCTTGGCTGGTGCCACTTTAGGGCATGCTCAGGTCTGCGGACCACGCGAGATTGGACTGGGAACTTCGAGGGCCCGGATTGCGCTGCTCGGTCGCAGACCTCAACTGCGACGCCTCCCGCCACCACCACAGGGCGGCAACCATCACAGCAGCGCACACAGCCAACGGCGGTAAGAACACACACATCCCTTACACCCCACATCACGACACATCTCCCGAACCACATGAAGCTCCTTCAATTTAACTGCAACGGGCTACAGAGCAAGATTGAGGAGATAACCGTCTTCATGTGTCGGCATGGTATATTGATAGTTGCGGTCCAAGAGACGAAGTTGCACAGCAATTCAACTTTGTTGAATTGCGCCGGGTACAACGTGCACCGTCGAGATCGCGAGCGAGATAATGGTGGTGGCTTAGCGTTCATCACGCACCACACCGTGCAGTATCGTCTTATCGAAGCAGACATCGACCGCAGGGATACCACCCTAGAATGTCAGGGCATTGCTATCCGGTCAGGCGATGTTGAGCTCGAAATATTTAACATATACATACCCCCTGTCACCTGCTGCCCGGCAGGATATCACCCTGATATAGGTGCGCTCCTCAGAGGTGAAAACCGTATGGTAGTTAAAGTCACCAATGCGCACCACGATCTTTGTCACTCAAGCCTGTCAAACGATCGTAGGGGAACAGACTTGGCTGAGCAGATAGACGATTCGACATTCTGCACAATGAACGACGACGCACCCACCAGGATTATGGGTAACTG
>NW_023459741.1:1726-20233 GCF_013731165.1 Rhagoletis pomonella | reverse complement strand
GCAATAGGCCGGCCGGTTTTGAACTACGCAGCGCCAGTGTGGTCGCCGGGGACTAGTAGGACGCAGTGGACGAAGCTACAGACAGTACAGAACACCGCACTCAGGACAGCGACAGGATGCCTCCTGATGTCGCCTGAACACCATATCCACGGCGAGGCGCAAATGCTCCCCGTAAAGGAGCACAACATAATGCTCTGCAAGCAGTTCCTGATCGGGAGCCACAGAAGTGGCCACCCAAACAGACAGCTGCTTGCAGAGGAGCCCTCCTCTAGGCACGTCAGGAGGCATCTATATGAACTGACGGACGAAGTCCAGAGGTTCATCAAGCAACCTCTGGTCCCGTCAGCTTACCGACTGGCCCTGAACGGCATTCACAGGGAGTCAAGTCTCGAGTTATGTAGACTCTAGACCAGTGAATGCCGTTCTAGGCTTACCGCCCCCGGACACAGACGAGACGGGGCTTCATCTGCCTCGGGAGACACGAACGACACTAGCACAACTTCGCTCCGGCTACTGCAGCAGGTTAAACTCCTACCTGAGTAGATTGAATGAGGATGTGCCAAATGAGTGTCCGGCATGCGGAGAGACCCCACATGGCTCGAAACATCTCTTCGCATGCCCAGAAAACCCGACAACCCTAACGGCCTTGTCCCTGTGGATCAACCCCACAGAAGCTGCACGCTTCCTAGGGCTGCCGTTAGTGGAACTAGACGACAACGACTGAGATACCAACCGTCCTGGGCGGGGTTGTTGTAGCCGCCACAACAACAACAACAACAACAACAAAAACAACAACATCATCATAAAGATATGTTGCTCGGGCGATGGGAAAACTTAAGCTATGCTGTCACGGATAAATATAAACCATTATTTCACTTCTCAGTGCAAAAACAGTATCTAAAACGGTTTGGCAGGTACCCAGCAAACAATTAGGTTTGATATACATTTGAGAATGATTTGAAATCAAAGCCTTTATCAAATGTCAAACGTTTGAAAATAATTTGATATTGATTTGAAAATTACAGCTTTCTCAATAAAAAGGGGAGTTTGATCTCCATTTGAGAATATGGTTAACTCTCATGGTGAAACAAATATAAGGTGATGTCACTTACATAACCTCACTTTTTATGCATGCCAATTGCGGCCAGGCATTTTGGGGTAGTATAAAAAGGGCGAAAAGATTAGGATTATTTTTACTACTTTTTGGGTACTATTTCCAATACATACATATATCAGTGGACCCCACACCAGTTGAATGAAGCTTGCATCAATAAAATATTTTTTCTGTAAACCAGTGTAATTACAGTTTCATTTTTTCGCTCAAAAGAAATTATTATTATGTAATTTTTATTTTTTCGATCAAATATATTGATTTTAATAATTATTATTCAGTTATATTTTTCTACCTTAAAATTATTTGTAAAACTTAAAGGCCACACGGTCATACCTCACACATACATATGATGATGGTTAAAACCTAAAAAATAAGGATTATTTTCCGTCTTTCATTTATTCATATTAAAACAAATTAAATTATACATTTCTCTTTATTTAATTATTCTTAAATTCTACTAAAAATGACATATTAGCCCGTGTGGAGTTTTATTTGTATTTTTTCCTTAAGTTCTGAAGTACATGTATATGCGTACTTAGTTTCTAAATATGTTAACTTTAAAGAGAATTTTATTACGACCTTTATTTTCGTTAACATTTTAAAATTACATTTCTGAATTCTATCAGTTATATTATAAAATAATTATGCGTTTAAATTGTTAGACCAAAGTGCATTATCGTAGCCATCCGAGGCACTGCTCCAATAATCTTTTGGATATGTATAGTATATATTTTACCAAAAATTTATTTACAAAATCACAATTATTGGATATTATCGCTCAAATTTTCCAATGAATTTTAAAAGAAAAGTCAAAACAAAAGCGAAACAAAGAAACAGTTACTACGTTTATACGTAAGCTATTTGCAAATAAAAATAATTTGCAAATACCTAACTCACTGTTTATTCGATGGTGAAAAATTCTATATAATATGACCATCGAAAAAGAAAATAAAGTTAAAAATGGCAACATCTTGATTATTAAAAGGCAATAAGACGACCATCGAAAAAGAAAATAAACCTACGAATGGCGCGTCTTGCGCTTATTTGCAAATAGTACCACTAATCAATACTTATTTGCGTGATTTAGTTATTTGCAAATAAAAAATTAACTCAGCGTTTATACGGCAAAGTTTACCATTTTGCAAATTGTTATTTGCAAATAATACGTGCGTATAAACGTAGTAATTGATACCTACGTATACTTTTTTCACAAAATTGTATGCTCCATATTTTGTTCCATTTTGCCCAGAAATTAAACTGGGATGAATAGAGTAGACATTACTGTAACGCTGGTATGCCGAAATTGCTAAAATTACAACAACTACCCCCTAAGTGACAACACCTTATTATTATTTCACCATGGTTAGCTCTCAAAGCAATTTCAAGGGTTATTTATCAAATGTGGAAATAAAATTTATTTATTTTTTCTTCGCGATGTACATATGTATGTACATAATAAAAGAAACAATTAAGATAAAGTAATTTATAATAAATTCGTCTTGAAGGGCTGCAGCTTTTTCAATCCGCGCAAACATCAAATCCACTATTTGTGGGCTTTCTCTATGAAATTTTTTCTATTCATTGTTTTTTTTTTTCAATTGATCTTAATTTTATTCTTACAATTTTTGATTTAACTGCGCGTTTTTATAACGTTTGATACTTGACATCTTTCTTCAAATCAACCTCAAATGAATTGTAAAATTAAATGTAAAATTTAAACCTCGTTTTCAATTTGAGAATCATTTGAGAAAAACATTTGATATCAAATTGAGAAATACATTTTTCTCAAACGTTTGAAACTGTGTTTGCTGGGTAATAGCCTCGGTTTGACAGGTAACACCCTCATACTATTTAAAAATAAGGTACTTTACAATTACTCAGACAGACAAGATATGAAGAGTCCGATCAAGGATTATCCCTTCTTTAGGTGGCAGAATCTTTTGTGTTCGTAAAATCAGATTTTTTGAGAAATAAAGTTAGTTTAGTTGTCTAATAATGTGTATTTATGCATTCGTGCTCAACTTGCCACACCCGTCACAGTTGAACTTGGAACATATAATCTTTAATTTCCAATAGAGGTAAGCAACTTTCGCGTAAATGTTGAAAATGGTTCTTTAACTATACAACGATTTGTTTAAACCCATAAACAGAAGGCATAATTAGCAGTAAAACTTTGATATAAGTAGTAGCTAATTTGGTTTGCGTCCTTGTCACACCCGTCACAGTGACTAAAATTCATATAACTCGTTCGGATGAAACGGTTTTTGAATTTTTTTCCTTGGCATTGTGTATACCTCGGAAACCGATTGGAAAATACTCGCTTTAAAGAATTTTATATTACAGTTTAAGAATTAAGCCTTAAAATGTGAGTTGTCACACCCGTCACCGTGGAATGAGCCATATCGCGGAAAATCTTTTGTATCAAAATTTCTATTCAAATTTGCATTTGAATTATGACAATTATAAATGATCAACAGGGATGCTTTGGAACGTATTTTTTTAAGACAAATTTTTTATAAATATTGAGATTGTTGATCTAGTTTAGAATTAAAAAAGCTAGTTTATATTAAAAAATTTATTTAGACTAGAAGTATGTAATCTACTTTCATTACGAATTGAAACGATTTTAATGAATATTCATTGTTACCATTAATAGTAGTATGACAGTTGGATCTAAATGCATATTTGACAAGAAAGATAGAATACAAGATCGCGATGGCCTGGCGGCGATGACATACAGCTGCGTGCACTTAATTAGAAACGAGGTTGTCAGCTCTTCATATATTTGAATAGATCGGCGAACTTTCTAGTAGGCTTTAATTATTAAATGTCAAAATACTTGAAATACATGCGAGAGGATTCATAGAAATTGTTTTGCAGTTTACTTGGTTTATCTATCATCCTCTAAAAGAAAACATGGGAAAGAATAAGAGTTGTGACGAAAATACCCGAAAAATTATCATACACATGCAAAATGATGGAAAATCATATGGGTCTATTGCAAACAGTTTTGGAATATCCAAAATGATGGATTTAATGCTATACATCATTTCAAAAGATATTCCACATTTATGAATGTTCCACGAAAGCGTAAACCCAGAAAAACAACCGCTCACGAAGACAGACACAATAGACCACACCACAACCGCGACAGACCACAGAACACACACAACAACCGCACCACCAACCACACGCCGCCGTCAACAACTCTTGGTTCCTCCTACAATCTGCACGGTATGTCAGACCAGGATATTCTGTAATGTGACATCAGTCAAGTGCAACACCTGCCTTGGCTGGTGCCACTTTAGGGCATGTTCAGGTCTGCGCACCACGCGAGACTGGACGAGGAACTTCGAGGGCCCGTGTTGCGCTGCACGGTCGCAAACCTCAACCGCGACGCAACCTACCACCACCACAGGGCGGCAACCACCTCAGCAGCGCACACAGCCAATGGCGACACGACCACACACATCTCTCACACCCCGCATCACCACACGTCTTCCGAACCACAAGAAGCTCCTTCAATTTAACTGCAACGGGTTTCAGATCAAGATCGAGGAGATAACCGTCTTTATGGGAAGGCATGGTATACTGATAGCTGCGGTCCAAGAGACGAAGTTGCACAGCAATTCAACATTGTTGAATTGTGCCGGGTACAACGTGCACCGTCGAGACCGCGAGCGAGATAATTGTGGTGGCTTAAGCTTTGGTTTCCTCGAGAAGCGGTGCCGCAATATTACGACCGTATCATATCGAACGACATTTTTAACGCTAATAGCGGTACCGCTTTTATGTAAAGCTAAATGGCGTTCATTGCTTTTCACAAAGTTTATTAGGACTTCATCCACTTCGGCCATCCACGCACTTTCCACTTTATTATTCAAAATTCATAGAAATGTATATTTAATGCTTTTATTTTGGTCAAAAGAATTGTAAACTAATTTCCTAATACACCGCTACAAATATGACGTTGCCAAAAAACGTTGATAAATTGTTATACACCGTCACTGTTGCCGTCAGAAATATTACGGTGCCGTCAAATTACATTACGGTGTATATTGCCGTCATCTTAGTTGACATCTTGCAATATTTACATGGCAATGTTTTTGGCAACGTAAAGTTGCGACCGCTTTTTTATGTTACCGCTTTCGAGGAAAACAAAGCTTTAGCGTTCATCACGCACCGTGCAGTATCGTCTTATCGAAGCAGACATCGACCGCAGGGATACCACCCTAGAATGTCAGGGCATTGGTATCCGGTCAGGCGATGTTGAGCTCGAAATATTCAACGTTTATATACCCCCTGTCACCGGCTGCCCGGCAGGATATCACCCTGCCATAGGTGCGCTCCTCAGAGGTGAAAACCGAATGGTAATAGGTGACTTTAATGCGCACCACGATCTGTGGCTCTCAAGCCTGTCAAACGATCGTAGGGGAACAGATTTGGCTGAGTATATAGACGATTCGACATTCTGCACAATGAACGACGACGCATCCACCAGGATTGTGGGCCGCTGCTGTAGCTCGCCAGACATAACAATAGTCAGCGCTGGTCTGATAAACAGCATATCATGGCGACCTATGCTGACCTCGGCATCAGACCATCTGACCATAGTCATCTCGATCGATAAACCAACCGACTTTGCTTCCGCGGAGCATCGAACATATATCAACTTCTCCAAAGCTGATTGGATAGGCTTCGCGGAATTTACTGAAAACACCTTCGCTGCCTTCCCACACCAACCGACGTCCACCTTGGTGAACGTAAGTTCCGCAGGGCTGTCACCGCTGCTGCAGCTCGCTTCGTACCGGCAGGATGCATCACTGACCCACGTCCAAATTCCGCTGCCGAAGCGGCTGTTCTAGCCGATGAGCGTGACAGTCTTCGTCAGGCCGATCCCGGAGATCCCCGTATCAGGACGCGGAGATTCGGCAACTGGTGAACGTACATAAGCGGAAGAAGTGGGAAGAACATCTGAAGACCTGTAACTTCACCTCTGGGTAAGCTTTGGTCAACCGTGAGCTCACTATCCAACCCGACGAAGCACGACGACAGAGTCGAAATTTCTTTCGGCGACCATGCCTCGTCGGACCCGGAGCGATGCGCGAGCTACTTTAGCCGGCAGTTCATACTGCATCCTCCCGTGGGCAAAACCAAGCGTCGAGTGACCAGAAGGCTGCACAAACTGCCAACAAATTGTGCTCCCCTTGCTTTCACCTGCGGTTAAGTTCAGGTGGCCATCGGGAAGGCGATGCTGATGCTGAAAAATTTGGGTCCTGCGGGAGTAGCGTACCTAACGGAGGTCCTCAATTTGTCTATGGCCACTCTCATCATCCCAGACATCTGGAAGGTGGGGAGAGTGGTCCCACTGCTCAAACCGGGGAAACCCGCCAACAAAGAAGATTCGTATCGACCGATAACACTCCTTTCCCCGGTAGCGAAGACACTTGAGGCCCTGCTGCTCCCGTATTTCACAAACCACCTGACCCCAGCGAAGCATCAGCATGGTTTCCGTAAAGTACACGGTACAACAACAGCACTTAACGCCATAAACACTCTAGATAACTCGTGGCCTTAACCGTAACCGTCGCTGTGAGAGAACGATTCTAGTAGCGTTGGACCTGTCAAATGCTTTTGACACTGTCAGCCATTCCACGCTACTAGAAGATATAGAGGCCTCCTCTCTCCCACAGAGGCTCAAACGGTGGTCGGCAAATTATCTGAGTGGTCGACACTCGTCGGTAATGTTTAGAGACTAATCGAGGAAACTTAGAAAAATAAAACAGGGGGTTGCACAGGGTGGTGTCCTTTCCCCGCTACTGTTCAACTTTTATATTTCAAAGCTCCCTCAACCACCAGAGGGAGTCTCGATTGTCTCCTACGCCGACGATTGCTCGATCATGGCGACTGGGAATGGAATTGATGACCTGTGTTCGAAAGTAAACGGATATCTCTCCGATCTTTCTCGCTTCTTCACTGCAAAGTGTCTAGCCCTCTCCCCTACGAAATCCTCTGCGACCCTGTTCACCACCTGGACGAAGGTCAAGCTACCGCTGGGAATTCACGTCGATGATACACCAATTTCGAGGGGGAATAACACCAAAATACTCGGAGTAACATTCGACAGCCTGCTCTCCTTCTCTGCGCACGCAACCGCTATTGTCAACGAAGTTCAGAGCCGCAACAAAGTCCTCAAGTCGCTAGCCGGCAGTACCTGGGGCAAAGACAAAGAAACGTTGCTGGCAACATACAAGGCAATAGGCCGGCCGGTTTTAAACTACGCAGCACCAGTGTGGTCGCCGGGGACTAGTAGGGCGCAGTGGATGAAGCTACAGACAGTACAAAACACAGCACTCAGGACAGCGACCGGGTGCCTCCTGATGTCACCAGAACACCACCTCCATGATGAGGCGAAAATGCTCCCAATTAGGGAGCATAACACGATGCTCTGCAAGCAGTTTCAGGTTGGGAGCCATAGATGTGGCCACCCAAACAGACAGCTGCTTGCAGAGGAGCCCTCGCCAAGGCACGTCAGGAGGCATCTATACGAACTGACAGACAAAGTCCAGAGGTTCATCAAGCAGCCTCTGGCTCGTCAGCATACCGACAGGCCCTGAACGGCATTCACAGGGACTCAGTCTCGAGTTATGTAGACTCTAGACCTGTGAATGCCGTTCTAGGCACACAAACACCGGACATTGACGCGACGGAGCTCCATCTGCCTCGGGAGACTAGAACAACAATAGCCCAACTTCGCTCTGGCTACTGCAGCAGGCTAACCTCTTACCTGAGTGGGCTAAACGCGGATGAGCCGAATGAATGTCCGGCATGCGGAGAGACCCCTCACGACTCGAAACATCTCTTCGCATGCCCGGAAAACCCTACAACCCTAACGGCGTCGTCCCTGTGGACCGACCCCATAGAGGCTGAACGCTTCTTGGGGCTGCCGTTAGTGGAATTCGACAACGACTGTGAAATCAACCGATCTGGGCGGGGATGTTTTAGCCTCTACAACAACAACAGCCTCATAATCTTTCCCACAACAGTCGGGTCTACGTAACCGGAACGACCCAGATTTATATTTGACCAAGGACGTTAAAAGCACGGCTGAGAAAGCAATGAAGTGGAGACGGAATTTGAAAAGATGAAGAAAATTGGGCGGAATATAAAGAGAGATCGAAAGAAAAAAAAACTATAGAAGAAAAATTAAAAATTAAAGCAGCCCTGGGCGGCGCCTGCACGGCAGGCATATTCTCGTATACATACACTCTCTGCTTTAGAAGGCAGCGAAAGCTTCATTCGACTGCACGACTTGTTTGCACGCACACAGTGACATCAATTGCACGCACACTACAAAAATTCTCTGTCGAAGCTGTCCAGCTTCTGAAGTGTGATCAACTAAAAAAAATTGTTGGGCGATTGCTTTGCATAAATCAATTCATAGGACTTACATCCAATTAATGGAAATAATTTGTTCTTCATGCTTATATACATTACATAAAAACTACTGTTAAGACTTGTTTTTGTATTATTTGCGTTGAATCTGTAAGATCCACAAGCAGTTAAATTTCCCTCTCTGAATTTTGAGTTAGCTCACTTTAGATCTAGGTGTGCGATATAATGGCAAAAAAGCACCAAGATGCGACTAACTTGCGCAAGAAAGGATTTATTGAAAACAAAAAACAGGGATTAGTTTCTTCGAATTTTGGCAAGTATAAAGCCATAAAAAAAGTATAAAAAGCATTAAGAAAAAATTATAAAATATATATATATAAAATGATAGTGAAAATGAGGAGGCGAGATGCGAAAATGAGGACCATAAATTAATAAAAATTGTACAAGCAGCAGGAAGAAAAGAAACATTGTTAAGTAAGCTATACCAAAGCGCTACATGGTTTTGACTTCATTTAGCATATCAGCTTTTTAAAAAGGAATTCAAGAATTTAGAGATTGGCAAAACAAAATTTTATGCGAGCAGACCAAGATCAACGGAAATATGGTAAATTGACACTATTTCACATACTGGTGCGAAATAAAGTCAATTGACATTATTACCTTTTAAAGACCGAAATAAAATCCATTGATATTATTGCTCTTTCACACATTAAATTTTTGTAGCTTCGCGGCAAATTTTTGTTGACTTTATTTAGCTTTTGGAAAGGAAATAATGTCAATTGACTTTATTTCGCACCAGTATCCGAAATAGTGCTAACTGACCCTATTTCCGTTGATCTTGTTAGCTGTCACCCACCAGCTACTCAGGCCTTAAGTACTTTGTATTATTTACAAAACCTCATATTTGCATTACAAAACGAGTATCTCATTGGAAAAAATCGGAACGTCCGAGCGGGAACGTCCGAACAACTTTGCACAGCGTTTGACAGCTACTAAACATCGTTGGGAAGTTTAAGTTTGCATATTCGCAGAATTTTGCAAGAATCATCAGTCATCTTTGATACGAGTTCCATTTTGGGAACGTCCGAACGGGTTCTTTTAATCGCTATGCACTTACCATAAACATTTGTGGAAAATATTTTTATTGGTTTCAGATAGGTGAAGATGACTACTCATGACAAAAAATTTGTGTTCATTCAGAGCCTACTATAGTTTTTATGATGAAAAGTGTATCCAAACGGAAAGTCTGTAACGCAGGAAACACCCATATGTATGTTAGTGCTTAGCCGAGTTTCTCCAATTTGTGACACACAAAGGGGAGGGACCTACAGTTTTACGCAGACGACGAACGACAATTGTGTTTTTTTTTTTTCAGAAGTCGTTTTTCATGACAGAAATACACTCAGAGGTTTGTCATTGCCTGCCGAGGGGCGACCGCTATTAGAAAAAACCCTTTTTTCATATTTGATGTTAGGTTGAACCGGGCTTGAACCCAAGCCCTGCGGAAGGGTACCGCGCACTGCACCGCACATTACAGACTGTCGTGGTCAAAAAATCTTAACTTTGCTCTATACTATGTACATGCTTAGGCCGTACCCTTTCATTTGGTATCTCATTTGGTCATCCAACCCAGCAAACATTGAGGTTAGATATCGGTTAGAGAATGATTGGAGAACTAGCCACATTCTCCAATCTCAAACGTTAAAGGACTCGGAAAAACTATCGAGACTCATAGAGATCTCAACAAAAATGGGACATAGTTCTCGACTCGAGAAAATATTAATTCTTTAATCGAATTCTAATGTTGATCTCTAATGGGATTCTAATGTGAATTTCAAACTGCTATTTTGCTTTATTAAATAAAACGTTTTGTTCGTAAAATTTGTATGAAATGTATTTGCAAATAAAATAATAATAAATTATTTGAATTTAAAAATAATTTATGATTAATTCATTTTGGATATTGCTTATTTACATTTATTATTTACATCGTTCTCGAATGGAATTCTAATGAAGTTCTCTAACTTCGTCATCGACTCGAGAACGATTAGAGAATTACCCTAGTTATCTAATGTAGAAATCCAAATTTCTCTAATGTGTTTGCTGGGAAGGAACGGTGAAGATATTTTAATTTTTAAACAGGTGGCAACCCTACTGAAAAAAATAATACATTTTTGCACATCTATATGCTAAGTTTTTTTATTTGGAAGTGACGGTGCAGAACTGATAACTTCGCTTACTAAGATTGAATATAGTAATTTTTTTAACAGGTGGCAACCCTGCTCAAAAAAAAAAAAGACATTTATGCTTATCTAGAGGCCAATCGCTTTCACTTGCCACCTCATTTTTCCTAATGCAATGAACGGTGCGGATCTTATAATTGGCAACCCTACAGAAATTCTAAATACAAAAGGTCACTCTTCTATCGATACAGAATATATTAGAGAAAATCCCGTCCGAATCCGTTCAGTAGTTTTCGAGATTAGCGCGTACAAAAAATCTCGACTTTCCTTTATACTATGTATACATGTAAAGATAATTAAATGGGCTACAAAACTGCATACCGTAATTTTTTCTAAAGATTCTGATTAAAAAGTTTGAAATTTGGGTGAAAGCTTGCGAAATTTCTAAATTTTTGTACAAAGTTTGAAATCTGAATTTATATGGTGTTTGTTGCATAGCCAGCTAGACTTTTATAACACATAATAAACGTTAAGTAAATAAAAGACAAATAGCCAAAACTGGTCAAAATATCGCACTCCTATTATTTTGTAGAAAACTCCACATCGACTGCTGAGTGGAATATCGACCTATCTCGGCCGCCAGTTCGAAAACGCCCTATCTCAAAAAACTTTTCAACAACGCCCTATTTCAGAATTTTGTTAAAAACAGCCTATCTCAAAATTTGGTTGAAGAACACCCTATTTCACTTCAAAATGTATTGAAAATGCGCTGAAATAAAGCGCTTTTCAATCGGCACCTGAGATAGGGCGTTTTTAAAACGAATTCTGAAATAGGGCGTTCTTGAAAAGTTTTTTATTTTATTTTATTTATTTATTTTTTACAGTCTGTCAGACTTATATTACAACAAAGATTTAACATTCTTATAATTAGATTTAAGTTTCAAATTTTAATATTAAATACAAAATGCTCTACGGAAATTTTTAAATAACACTATTTCTTTATCACTGCAATTATTTCATGTCAATATAAAAGTATGCAATTTTCCGGAAGCTATGTAGACGGTTGTAAAGCCCGAGTTTCCAATCCGCGCTATACTTTTTGGGTAACTCCGGGTCTTGATATCTCCTGGGTGGTCGAAAAGGCCGAGTTTCCGATCCACCCAGTCGCGCTTTCGTGACGGTTGGAAAGGCCTAGTTTCCAATCCGCTCATTTATTGTTTATTATTTAAGTCTAGGTAGTCGGAAAGGCCGAGTTTCCGATCCACCTACTCTCGATATCTTGGTGGTTGGAAAGGCCTAGTTTCCAATCCACGGTATTGTTGATACATCACTATCTTGTAGGCTGCGTTCTACAATAGTCATATAGCACCCGCTTGAATAGAGTGATAGTGTCACAATATTTTATAGCCTCTGGTAATTCATTAAAGCACTTTAAGCCTTTATAAAATATATTTTTTTTGTCCACTTCCGTTCTATACTTTGCTGTTATTCTCTCTCAACAAATATGTATGCGTCCCATTCATATATCGGAGATTATCGCTAAGATAATCCGGCAGGTTATCCTTCTGAATATTGTACACAAATTTCATAGCGTGGTAAAAAACTTGTTGCTTCATGCTTAACCAATTCAAGGTTTCAAGCATACATCTTGTTTGTGTGTCGTACGGTTTGTTGAGGATGAATCTCATCCCTCGGTTTTGCATTTTTTGCAGCTTATCTACATGTGAGTCCCCCGCTAGGAAGAAAAGCGTAGGGCAGTATAAAAAGTGCCCCAGTAGATAATTTCAGGAGTTAAAAGCCCTTCCGAAAGGCCTTCCTGAGAATCAAGAGGCCTTCCCCTCTACATTCCTTTCCTTTTTGTATAGAGTGGCACAAAATAAATATAATAATAATAAATAAATTGAAGGGCTTCCTCTTTCGCTACCCATAGAAGGCCTTCCAGAAGGGCTTTTATAGGACGTACTTCAGAAGGCCTTTTGGAGAAGTTCCTTAAAGTTGCTTCTTTAATTTATAAAAATCATACATCTTTGAAGTATTTGCTTAAGGTTTATATCAAATATATGTTATTGTAACTGAACATTTTTATTGGAATTCATTTGTAATTTTAAATAACATATATTTATGCATTCGCGTAAATTGTAAATGGATAAGCCCTTCTAGAAGGCATGCAAGGAAGTACTTTTTCAGCCCTTCTTGGGTAGGCCTCTTAGGATGGCTTCACTTAAGAAGGCCTACCTAAATTATCTTCTGGGGCGGTTCTACTATTGACCTGTACACCAACGTTTTATATCTTCTTGTTAAGTCTTCTTTTTTTTAGCAACACTTTTCACCACTTGGATGGATATTTTCATCTTTGATTTTTAATTCACGGCTTATGGAGTCAGCATTTTCCGCTCTGGAAAATACTATAAAATTAGTCTTTCCCATTCAGTTTGAGTTTATTTGAACACAGCCATTGATACAAAGAATTAAGATCATTTGGTAGTTCCCTATCACTGATCGTTAACAAGGCATTATTACTGGTCTATTCTGCGCTGGTAATAAAAGTTTTGTAACCGGTAAATTAAGTTCCTGTCAAATTTTAAACCCTTTTGGAATTCTGTGTACCCTTGTAAGCGGTAAATTTTGTTCCCATCTCATAAGCTGGTAACAAAACATTGCCCCGTGAAATATGCAATACAAGAATTTTCACAAATCTTCATAGCTGAATTGCTGAATATTTTAACTGCATTACCAACGTACCTAGAATCGCGGTGACAAGAAGCAATTCAGCTATGAAGAATTGTGGAAATTCTGGCATTGCATACTTCACGGGGCAATACTTTGTTACCAGCTTATGAGATGGTAACGAAATTTACCGGTTACAAGAGCGCACAGAATGCGAAAAAGGTTTAAAAGTTGACAGACACTTTAATTACCGGTTACAAAATTTATGTTATCAGCGCAGAATAAACATGTAAATTGCATATTTTAAAAATCACAATAGCCATTCGTTTTTGCCAAGAATTAGGGCTGTTTTCCAAAATAACCTATAACTATAAATTGACATATTTTCACGCAAAACTTTAAAAAATATATTATTTTACGGCCCAATTCTGTGTTTTCTTGATAAATTTTTTGTAAAGAAATTTTATCAAGATTTTTATCAAGTAAAAGCTTCCCTCGTATTCTGTGTCAATATTTATAAAACAAAAAGCTCTACGATTTCCACATAAGTGGAACTGATTTCCACATGTGTGGAACTGATTTCATTGTCACATATGCAAAATATAGCCGAGTAGCTAGAGATGTCGACTATAATTCCGTGTGTCGCAGGTTCAAATGCCGGCACATCGAGTATTTAATTGTTAGAAACAAATTTATTAATATACAAAATGTATACATTTCACATGAAATTTCAATTTGTCAATAGCATTTTCAATCTTGATAATTTATCAAGAAAAAAGCTTTTGGTTTCTGTGCTAGAATACCAATTCTTGATAAATAATAAAAAAATGACAAATTATAAAGATTTTCAATTTATCAAGTGCACAGAATCGGGCTGTTATTCTCAACATACTTACCTTTATAAGCCACAAAATTGTCACCGTTTAGAAAATGGCTCAAAACTATGAGCGGTAATTTTTCGATAGCGTTAAGAACTATCGATAATGTTAAAAACTATCGATAGTAGACCGAATCCCAAAACCATCGATGCTATCGATAGTGCCATCGATAATTTGACAGCTCTACAAAACACACCACACAAATATTTGCGCATATACAAATTGGTACAAATAAGAATTTTTCGAGTACTTATTCGATTCTTATTTGCACTAAGTAAAGCCATTCTAAGACGCCTACCCGTTCCCACGACAGTCGGGTCTACGTAACCGGAACGACCCAGATTTATATCTGGCCAAGGACTGTCAACAACAGGAGGCCTACCCAAGAAGGGCTGAAAAAAATGCTTCCCTGCATGCCTTACATTTTACGCGAATGCATAAATTTATATTATTTACCATTACAAATGAATTTCAATAAACATTTTAAACTGCAATAACACATGTTTGATATAAACCGCAAGCAAAAATACTTCAAAGATGTATGATTTTATAAATTAAAGAAGCAACTTTAAAAGAACTCCCCCAAAAGCCCTTCTGAAGTATGTCCTATAAAAGCCCTTCTGGAAGGCCCTCCATGGGTAGCGAAAGAAGAAGCCCTTCAATTTGTTCCACTCCATACAAAAAAGAAAGGAGAAAGGAATGTAGAGTGGAAGGCCTCTTGACTCTCAGGAAGGCCTTTCAGAAGGGCTTTTAACTCCTCAAATTATCTACTGGGTGCTATTTGTGCAAATATTTGTGTGGTGTATTTTACGCAAAACTTCAAACCAAATGTCACGCAGAACAAAAATTGGAAATTGAGTTATGTGCAAAATACGCCACACAAATATTTGCGCTATTACCAACTGGTACAAATAAGAATCCGAGTTAGAATTCGGAAAAATATTATTTGTATTAATTTGTACTTGCGCAAATATTTATGAGGTGTATTTTATGCATTGGCTTCATACGCACGCCGTTCAATTTCGTGCATGAGACAGTAAATTGGCGGCGTGCGAGTATTAGGCATCGTAAAGTTTCATAATGCGCAAAATTCACCACATAAATATTTGCGCAAATACAAAATAGTAAAAATAAGATTTTTTCGAATTTTTATTTGTACTAGTTGGTATTTGCGCATACAAATTGGCACAGATAAGATTTTCACATTCATATTCAAATCAAAATGTCACGCAGAACAAAAATTGGAAATTGAGTTATATGCAAAATACACCACACAAATTTTTGCGCAATTGCCAACTGGTACAAATAAGAATCGAATTAGAATTTGCAAAAATATAATTTGTACTAATTTGTATTTGCGCAAATGTTCGTGTGGGGTTTTTTGCGCATTGGGTTCATATGCACTCCACACAGTGGGCAAAAAGTTTGATGTGAACAAATCAATTTTGAGAGCCCAAATATGAACCGATTTCAAGTTTCTTTTTTTTAATAAGAGATAATTAAAATTCGCGTTGATCTATCCGTGGCGAATTCTTAAAAAGCTCTTAGTTTTTTTTATTTATGTTGAAAAATTAAAGAAAGCAAATATTTATGTTTGAATGCTTCCAATTTTTTGGAAAATACTTAAAATTAATTTCAAATGTCTGCAATCATTTAAAAAATTATTCGTAAACATTTGTCCATAGGACACATTTAATTAAAAAATGTATTTAATTTGTTATCTTTACTAGTATATATTTTGGAAGCCAGCTGTTCTCGAGTATTTCGAAAAGTAAACGAAATACTCGAGAACAGCTGTACCGATATTTTTAAAATTTTGGTCATCGAATCTAGACTCTCCAAGGATGAGAACAGAATAAAAATAATTTCGATATATCAAGGGGGGAGGCACCTCACATACAGACTGAAGTTTTCACACAACATATCTCTGGAAGTATTCATCGTAGAGTGCTACAACTTAGTATAGAGCTATATAATATCAACGCCAAACTCACTTTAAAAATGGAAGTCATTGAAAAAGCGGCCGTGGCACCTCCCATACAAACTAAATATATTGTGTATTTGCGAATCTATCTTGAAACTTTTGCTTAACTTCATTGCAGTGACTCTTGGACGCGTACAGCACCTTGGTTTTCTCTAAATTATTCTTACCCCATTGGTTGTTGTTGTTGTTGTTGTAGCGGCTACAACAACCCCGCCCAGATCGGTTGATATCTCAGTCGTTGCCGTCGAGTTCCACTAACAGCAGCCCTAAGAAGCGTGCAGCCTCTACGGGGTCGGTCCACAGGGACAACGCCGTTAGGGTTGTCGGGTTTTCCGGGCATGCGAAGAGATGTTTCGAGTCGTGAGGGGTCTCTCCGCATGCCGGACACTCATTTGGCACATCCGCATTTAGTCTACTCAGGTATGAGTTTAACCTGCTGCAGTAGCCAGAGCGAAGTTGGGCTATTGTTGTTCTTGTCTCCCGAGGCAAATGGAGCTCCGTCGTGTCAATGTCCGGTGTTTGTGTGCCTAGAACGGCATTCACAGGTCTAGAGTCTACATAACTCGAGACTGAGTCCCTGTGAATGCCGTTCAGGGCCTGTCGGTATGCTGACGGTAGAGGGCCTCGGTGGTAAGAATTTATTGTGGTGTCGGGAGCTGAAGACTTGCTCTAGCTGCTAGTCTCTTAACATTTCCTGGAATCCCGTCGCAAGCAGATTTCCCACGTGAGCTTGCAACAAAGTTCAATTCTGCCATTTCCTTGAAGGGATTTTCGTAATATCACACCCTTTAGTAAAGATAATATGATTTATTCATATTGTTTTTGTTTTTAACCGACTTCAAAAAAAAAGGAGGAATATTTTTTTTATGTATGTTACAGCATAACTTTGGACCACGTCAACCGATTTCGATAATTCTTTTTAAATCGGAAAGGTAGTGTCTCAGAGGTGGTCCCATACTAATCTAGTTTAGATCCGATCATTGGATCATGAAAAACCAAGGTACTCCTAAATTTTATATGAGAATTGAAGTCCGTTTTGTTTTTTGCTTAAAAATTACTTGTTTACTACCTTTCCCGTTTCAAAAATATACAACTTCATAAAATTTCACTGTATATTTCGTCGCTGGAATAAAGAAACAGTGTAAATGCCATATACACTATTATTCGATAATTGTACCATTGGATAGACAATCCTTTAATCTATTAGAAACATCTTCAGTTTTCTTAAATATCTTTTTGGATCACGAATTTATTCGCGAAAAACTAAAATTTTATAATAACAGTGTAGGTACTACAATTGTTTACAAATAGTGTATGGTGCACTTGGACTATTATTAAGAAAATCCCAAAGAAATTCTTGTACTATTAAAATAACCTAGAATATTTTACATCATTATATTGCTGCTAACTTTCACAGGCAGCTTCAAAATGTTAATAATCATATAGTTTAATATCGACGTACATCAATTAATTTTTCCGAGTTTGCAACCAATATAAAATAGTGTACAATAATTTCATATAAAACCAGGGTACGAAAATAAACTGTACAAAACAATTCTCATTTGCTCATCGATCATCATATCATTTGTGGTTTTGTACAGTTTTGTACATAGTCAGAAACAAATTGTAAGATTCACTGTCATTTTCCCCAACGAGAAACGTTTGCTTTTCGTTTGTGACAATTGTTCCATAGGGTACGTTTTATATGTATGCAAACGTTTCAATAACGTGAAAAATTTTTTCTGTAAATTTTCATATCCAATCCAATTAAAAAACATTTTTATTTCTTTTACGCATGGCAGCCATTCGTTTTTGTATTTAGTGAACTCAGCCGTTTTGTTTTCGTATTGTACCGAACTGTTGAAGCAATAAACGAAACGAAATAGGAACGCACAATATAGTTTATTTTCGTACACTGTATAAAACTGTTCAAAGATAAAATAGTGTATAAGCAGATGCTTTCAGAAAAATGGGCTCAAATGGCATTTCTAAGTAAACATGGTACAGAATTTTTTTGTGAATTAACAGCTAAGGAATCAATAAAAAGTGTGGTGTATTTAAAATATGAATATTTTGAATAAGAAGCACACAATTAAAGTTTAGATTTAGTCGATTGGATTATAAAAACTTTTAATTCGTTTTTCTCAAAACTATACTTTTCATGTTACACTACCTCATTATTCCAAGGATTTATCATATAGCTCGAGCGTTAGACGATCTAGAGTCCATACGCCTAAGTAGCCAATTACGGCCATTTGGGTACTTAAAAGTTGACATTATAGACAA
>NW_023459741.1:0-1326 GCF_013731165.1 Rhagoletis pomonella | reverse complement strand
ATGCTTTTATGTAAAAATAAAGACAGTGTCTACACACACGCACCACAGTAACTTTTACTGTAGATTCACGGTAAAAATTACCGTGGATCCAAGGTAAAATTAAGTGGGTTATGTGTTGCCGGAGAAGTGGGGCAGAACTTCTTTATGCGTAGGCGGCTTTCGGCCGCGATTAGGGATTATAACCCTTACTACTCAGAATTCTCCTTTCTGTGTTGCCGGAGAAGTGGGACAGAACTTCTTTCTGTGTAGGCGGCCTTCGGCCGCTCTTAGAGATTATAACCCTTACTACTCAGAATTCTCCTTTCTGAGTTGCCGGAGAAGTGGGACAGGACAGAACTTTTTTCTGCGTAGGCGGCCTTCGGCCGCGCTTAGGGATTATAACCCTTACTACTCACAATTCCCCTTTCTGTGTTGCCGGAGAAGAGGGACAGAACTTCTTTCGGCGTAATTTTTACCGTGGCGCGTGTAAGTACACTCCCAAAAATAAAAATTTTTTAAAATGCTATAATCAAAAAGAAATGTTTACTTAATTTTTTTGTGTTTAATACGTTGCACATTAATGTAAAAAATGTATAATTAAGGCCCATAAGACGGAATAAACACATTTTTTTCCATCAAGTTTCGTTAAAAGGTTTCCAAGATACAGCACTTTAAAGAAAGTTTGTATGACGTTTTCTTAAAATTTAAGTCCAGTGTAAATAGGCAACCCTACGTCATATCTGCTGCACGTATATTCATGTCACCTAGACCTTCAATCGCTTCAGGAGTTCCGCTTTTCTTCTCTGGCAACACAGAAAGGAGAATTCTGCGTAGTAAGGGTTATAATCCCTAAGTGCGGCCGAAGGCTGTCTACGCAGAAAGGACTTCCGCTTCTCTTCTGCGGCAACACAGAAAGGAGTTGCCCTTCTCTTCTGCGGCAACACAGATCACTTTTTAAATATTTCCATGGAAAAATGTTTAAAGTTTTACATTGAAAAAAGCATTGCTACGTTCATTTCAATAGGCAGCAAATGCAGAGCGCTCTGAATATGGAGTAAAAGAGGACGCTCACAGCAACACCTTGAAAGAGCATGTTCGGAGAACTCCGTATATGGAGTAAACTCCCACGTTAACACTTCGAATGAGTGTTTTCGAAGCGAGCGGAATATGGAGTGAGAAGGGAGTCAAAGTGTTTTTTGTTATCTCTTTTTTTATTTAATCTGTGAATTGAAAAATAAATTTTCATTCAAGAATTAGCTGTTTGTCGAATATTCCGAATATTCCTGAAAAGGTACACCGCAAAAAAAAAACTGTTGACGTTATGGCAGTTTTAAATGCATTTAGAGG
>NW_023459740.1:44861-50073 GCF_013731165.1 Rhagoletis pomonella | reverse complement strand
TTTTTTTTTAAGCGTTTTGTAAACCGAAAATATGCGTTTTTTAAGCTTTATGTTTATTTTAGTAAACTTTTAAGATACCTACTATAAGTTTATATCAGGGACGTGAACCGGTTTTGAACCGGAAAACTTTTTTTTTATATTAATTAACTGAACCATTAACCGAACCGGTATTTTACTCAAATTTTTGATCCGAACCGAAAATCGAACCACTTTTCATAAAGGTTTAAAGGTTCATTTCAATAAATTTTCAATAGATAAATTTACCTACCTTTTTTTCTTTTTGTTAAATATAGTATATAACGTGCTTGTTTACCATGTGGCAATAGTTGCATTCGACAAGTCAAAAATTTGTAATAGTTTTTCCAAATTTTTACTGGATGGCGTTCGATAACGACAAAAAATTATCCAACACACAAAAATTGAGAGAGCAAGCGTTCATTTTGTACTGGCAAAATTTTAGTCAGCAAAAATTATCCAACACGAAAACATATGATCACAAAACATATGGTTGCAATTTTTGTAAACAAACAAAATTGGATTTGTCGAGTTTTGTTATTTATATGCTTTTTGGCTGCCTGCTATGTGACTTTATGATAGCGCCAACTAGTTTTTACTTCTAGAAATATTCCTGGCGAACATTGAACGTTCACTTTCCTTTTTTCTACCATGGAGGCAACATGAATTTCAGTTTGTTTACAAATAAAACATAAACAAAGTCAGCTGGTGTGTCTTCTTCTTCCGGTTTTTGCAAGTGATGGCTAATTTCCTGTTCGTTCACTTTTTTGCTTTTTCATCTCTTTGGGAGAGAATTTTCGCTTACTCTCTTGATTTTGATTGTTGGCTGGTGTTGGCTCATTTTGTTATCGAACGCAACTAATATCAAGATCAAATTAAAGGTAACCCATCTCATTTGACAGACGCAAAAAAAAAACATGGAGAAATTTTGCTGCGAAACCCTTATATTTTGGCTGCTGTATATCTGGACCCACGGTATCAAATACTCTTTACTGATTCTGCAACTGGTACTGCAATTGACAACATCGTACAGGTTTTTAATCTAAAAGCAAAATTGAATGGTACGCAAGCTAATGAATACTTGTCAATCTCTTCAATTCAGTTCCGATGAAGAAATTGATCAAATTTTAAAAGAAATAGGGAAGGATAAAGCGAAGCGCAAAAATAGATCATTAATAGATAACATCAAATCGTTTGATAATACAAAGCGGCTTTCAAATAATGTTGGTGTTTTGAACTTCTGAAATAATGACCCGTTCAAAGAATTATCTGAAATGTCTCAAATTAGTTTTGATGTTCCTACAACCCAGGTTTCGTTGGAGAGGGCGTTTTCCACCCTAAAATTGATTCTTTCGGTCCTACGCGGAAATATTGACGAGGATTTGCTCAAAAAATCCGAAAGTCCGATGCATACACACATAAACTCCAAGCCGTGTATCTTTTTAAACTGCCTCACTTCGATGCTTTTTATCCGACGTCATTGAATAAGGTATCAATTTGTTTGAAAATAAATGTACTTATAGACAAATACTACATATTTTGGAACTTTCAAAGAAACTTTTAAAATTAGCGATGGTCAAAGTAGAAAAAATTAAGAAAAATGGGGGTTTTCAAATACTACCCGATGATCATTTAATGGATCCATTTTCCAAAACATGTTTGAGTTTAAAAATCGGATGAAAAATAGTCAAGCTGTTAATAGAGAAGTACATCAAGCATGAAAATAACTTTTTTTTTTTTAAATAAAAAACGGGGAAGGTTCAGGAGCTATAAGAAACCTATTTTCATAATGTTCTCGACCCTACATACAGCCTACCCCAAGTTTTGTTTCGAGTGTATTTCGGGATTTTTTTTAGTAGCACCGTGTTATCAGCATCAATAGCTTTGTCTGCGTATTCCCCACTGAAGAGATATCCAGTAACTTGCCAGTAACCCAATTTCTGAGAGTAATCCAACATCTGCTCTCAGTGAGAGAAATATGCGAAAAAGTTCGCAGACGCTTACCTTGTAAGTAGTTACTTCTTTTAATTTTTTAATTAAATCATTCAGTTTTGTCAGTTTTAACTTTACAATTCGCGAGTGGTGGGTTGGCTGAAAAAATCCTGGCCAGGATATTTTTAATTAAATATTCAAAAACTATTATTTTTTTCTAATTTCGCTTCGCCCGAGCCTAGACTTATTACTATCTTGTTACTACTTGTTACTTGTTATTTATCACGGCCTCGTTTTGAACAAAATTTGGGTGGTAAAAACACAAAGCAATTTGTTTTAGGTCCGAGTCCATTGACCTCGATTATTCTATGAAAATGTAAATAAAATATGATTACAAATATTTGCTTGCTTTCCATTTTTTTAGTTCAATAGCGGAAAAATCACTACTGGTTATGGAGAACCTTTTTTTTGGCTGTGATATCAAAAATAAATTTGACTTAAAGGGTTCCGAACGCAACCGCTTAGTAGATCCAACCGATCAGCAGGGTGAAATAGTGCTGTTGGACGAAAACTTAGTGCAAAGTAAGTTAAAATTTCACGTGCCCAATTCTTTCTATTCTATTTTTTGTTATATATTTGCAGTGTCTTGGTCTAAGCCATTATATATTTTATCACATAGCAAGGCAGTCCTTAAAGATGCTATCAATCGAGACTCTACTTTCTTGGAAAAAAAACCAAGTAATGGATTATTCGTTACTTGTAGGCTTGGACCATAAAAGTAACGTGCTGGTATTGGGCATAATTGGTAGGTCCGCGTACATACAAATCAAAATAAAAACTTCCATCTTTTCCATCCATTAATTTTCCAGACTATATACGAACTTTTACTTTTGATAAAAAGGTTGAGTCCTTTGTTAAACAAACTGGTATACTTGGTGGCATTGGAAAACTACCAACTGTTATATCGCCAGAACGTTATAAGCAGCGCTTTATCGATGCCATGGATCGCTATTTTTATACAGTACCAGATCGCTGGGAAGGCCTGTCGAAAATTTGATAAATAGTGATATAATGAAGCAGCAGCGAATGAATTAAATGGTATCTACCAAAGTTATGTAGCATTGCTGCGCTATAAAAATGCATGTATTTCTAATGAATTCTATATTTCTTTGAAAATGCATTCATAGCAGTGGCGGAGCCAGGGGGGGGCGGGGGGGCGGTTATTTCGTCAGTGAAATGAAAATTTTTATTTTTGAATTAATAACACAATACTATTTTACCCTTCCGATTTATAATATTTTATTTCAGACTGATGACAAATTATCTTGTAATGAATATATAAAATTATCGGTTGGTGGATTATGTATTTTAATATTTGTGAAATACACTAGGCCATTTTGCTTAGTTCCCCACAGTGTTGGGAACTAATCTATAATCTATACAAAAGCTGTACTTTTCGACTGTAAATTGTATCGACTTTTTAATTTGCTCGTATGCATGCATGCATACATAGATTCCCTTCAAGACCAATGCTTTGATGGTATTCACGGGAAAGTTTATGTAGAGGTACATTTACATATTTTACACTTTTAACATACATGTCAAGGCAGATATTTTAAGATACACTTCTTAACAAACAAATTTTTTTAAGTTATTATGAATGGATGAAGAATTTGAATTCAGTACTAAAACTTGACATTTCAAGTGCTTATCAAAACTTTATACATGTTAACTAGATTGGCCATTTATCTTAAAATTATATAATTTTAATTATTTGTTTATAAAAGTGAAGTTTACGCTTTAACAAAACCCGTATAAATCCAAGGTCCAAACTTTCGCAAAGCTTTTTAATTAGATATCCTATAAATACATATTTTGAGTATGCAGGTTTGTAGCCCGATCAATTCAAATAAAGCGCAAGTTTAAAATACATAGCTGCGGCTTATCGTTGATTTTTTTTATTTTTTTTTTTTTGGTGGAGGCGTTGCTCATTTTCTTCATTAAAAAAATCGTGAAACATACTTAGATCATATGGAAGAAAATTACCGACATCGTCAAAAATCATCTGTAAATCACAGCTACTTTAAATTTGCACTTTATTAGACTAAAATTGAATGAGCTAAAAAACTGCAAAATATTAAGAGATCAAATTGAAATAGAAAGTTTGTCGATATTTTTTTGATGTTCAAAGATAAAACTTGATTTCATTTAGTGTTTGTTAAGGAATAAACTACATTTTTTTAAACAAATTATTCATATTAAAATATATTAAAATAAATAGTCAAATCTACTCAATATGTGAGTGTCGTAAAGTTATGATATATAGGAACATCTCTTTCTTAATAAACGATGACACTTTTTCTATATGAAGCTGATTTCAATATTTTGTTTTAGTAAAATTTAGTATAGAAAATATTCTTTCAAAACTTGCCTAGGAATGTCGTTCGTTCAAAACCTTTTTTAAAAACTTATAAAGGCAAAAACGAGAAGGCGAAGACAAAAAGAGAATAAAAAAATTTTCCGCAGTGAATTTTCAGATTTTTAAGACGGTATAGTAATTTAATTTTTTAAATTTAAATAAAGCTTGAATACTCCATGGAATAAACGAGTAGATAAAAAATATATAACGGTAAAACTGGCACATTCATAAATATATGAAAGAATGCACTCAGGCGACGCCTCTAGCCATTGTGTGTCACAAATTTAAGTTATCGATGGAAATTCTTTTTTCAGCACCCTCCCCATAATCCCCATAAATCCATGGGTTTGAAACCTACTTTTTTATTTAAAGTGGCATTTTTATTTTCTCTCTCTACCTTCAGGACTTGTTTTAAAGGACTTTGTAATTTTAAAGATATGATTGATTCCAAAAATTATTTAAAAAATTCAAAGCAATGGAGATAAAAAATATGGGTACCAAATGAAAGAGGAAGTTTCTTTAGAACTTAAAAAAATTTAAAATTTTTTGGATTCACAAGGATGAATTGGTAATTATTTAAGGTGATAAAGTTAGAAAGATGAAATTCGAGGATGTTATCGTGTTTATATAAGTCCTTAACATATCACACACCAAGATCTAAAGTGAGCTAACTTAAAATTCATAGAGGGAAATAAAACTGCTTGTGGATTGTACACATTCAGTGCAATTAATATAAAAACAGGTATAACAGTAGTTTTTTAGTTAATGTCTATAATCATGAAGAACAACATATTCGCATTAATTGGATGTAAGTCCTATGAATTGATTTATGCAAAAAATTCGCCA